>NC_052502.1:43744704-43917554 GCF_016617805.1 Bactrocera tryoni
AAAGGTTCCACAATAGTAAAGTAAAAAGTAATCTCTCGATTTTAAAAGCCTTTCCGATAAACATAAGCTTGCTAAAGGTTACTCAGTTCTAATTTTAAAACGGCGTTTCTCCACAAATTTTTTGATTTCAAATAATATCAGCATTTCGAAGTAAGGCTTAATTCTTATAAATGTTTAAAAGCAGCAATTACGAAAAAAGTAGACTCAAATGTGGAAAGTTATACAAAACAGAATGTCTATATCTACGCGCAATAGCTTGCCTATGGAAACCCTGGTTTCATTATTTAGAAATTTCATCTATTCACCTATGTGGGTAGAGAGTTTTACAGTCGGTATGGCGCATTACTATTTCACTTGTTAGGCCGGGTGTAACTGTGTTTATGTGTGTGTGTGTGGGTGTATTTGTGCTACACCAAAACAGTAGCGTGCCTGCTGGCATTACATACATACATTCGACAGCATTCATCATGATAAGCTGACGGCACGTTTTGTTTGCAAAATATTTCTATTACCGCTATGTTTTTTTCTAAATCGTAAATGGTATATCTAGACATTTTATTTCATTTCACCTCATTTATTTAGGAATGCTATGAAAATCTTTCACTAATTAGTATTGACCTGTAATCTTGTGTTGCATGTGAATTAATCTGATTTCGTTTCGGTTTTTTTTGTTTATGCAATACTCGTTATTTGAATTGAGTTTTTGTTTTTTCTAATTTTATTTTAATTCACACTTAACTACCGCAATTTTTTTGTTTTCTGCTTTTGTAACTAATTATGTATATTTTCTCATCATTCATTTATATATTCATAATGTAAAATTAATTCTAGCACGAGCATGTGAATTTTTCCTTTGTACAAGTTATGCTTATAAACTATACAAAACACTTTGTTTGATTAAAGTGATTTTTTGTTTCTTGCTGACGCTGTTTCTAATATTTACAAAGTGTAAATTAGAATTTTTGAGAAATCTTTTGAAAAAATAAAAAATAATGGATGTTGGTCTGAGTTATGATATTGATTTTAATATAAAAAATAAACATAATTAAAAAATTACAACAAATTAATAAAAAACTTAAAAATAAAAAAAAAATATAGGTATATTATATAATTAATTAAAATAAGTTAATAAGAAATATAAAAATTAAATAAAAGAAAAATATAAAAAATGTAAGAAATTAAAAATAAGAATAATGATAAAAGTAAAAAATAACATAAAAAAAAAAAAATAATTTAAAAATAAAAAAATATTGTAAAAATAAAAGTCAGCCAAATATGCAAAAGCATAAACAAACTGTTTCATAGAATAATAATCACTTTGTAACTTTTTTTTGAAAGTTATATTTAAAAATGTGAAAAAATTAAAAATTGTTTGGTTAAAATAAATAATATTATACAAAATATATAAATAACTTTTTTAATATAAATTTAAAATTTTTGAAAAATCTTTTAAAACAAAATAAAATTATAAATATTTTTCTGACTTGTGGTAATGATTTTGACAGAAAAAAAAACACCAAAAACATTAAAAATAATTGATAAAAATCTTAAAAATAAAAAAAAAATATATGTATATATACATATATAAATGCCAATAAAATAAAAAAAATTAAATTATAAAAAAAAATTAAAATAAAAATTTAAATAAAAATAAAAATAAAAATAAGATAAAAAATTAAAATTAGGCAGATAAAAATATATAAACGAATTGTTTCAATAAATAGTAATAATTTTGTAACTTTTTATTTGAAAAAAAAAATTGAAAAATGTGAAAAATTAAATATTTTTTTAATTAAAAAGATCGGAAGAGCTCAGACGTGTGCTCTTCCGATCTATAAAATATATAAATATATTTTACTGAAATAAATTAAGAATTTTGGAAATTGTTTAAAACAAAAATAAAAGAAAATAGTTTTAATCTGGATTTTGATCATGATGCTCAATATTAAAATATTAAGCAAAAAATGCATAAAAAAATAAAAATTAAGCAAATAAAAACATAAACCAATTGTGGAATATTAATTATTTTTTTAATTTTTAATAATTTTAAATTTTTTTTGGACCATTTGAAATATATACGGAATTTTTTTTTAAAGAGCTACAACTTTTTCAATGAAATTAATAAAAAAAATAAATTTTCGGTATAAACTTGAATATAATTAATAAGATTAAAAAAATGTAAAAAATGAAAGAAAGAAAATTTAAAAAAATAATTACACAAACTAAGAAATAATATTAATAAACCAAAAAACAATAATTATTGAAAATGATTTACATTATGAAACAATTTTTTTCTATACAAAATACAAAATTTTTAATTAATTAATATTTTATAAAGTTATCAACGTATAAATTTTATTCTTTACAATGATAAAAAATGAGCTTTGAAATTTAGGCATTTAAACGATCAGGCAAACCCGGTGCAATTTCTAATATAATTTTTTTCCAAAAAAAGAAGGAAAAATGCCATGGACTTCAAACAACTATCGAAAATTACTTTTTTTTTTTATAAAAAAATCAAACGATCAGATTCAATTGTTACAAGAAAGGAAAATTTTCTAATTAAATGTTTTCAAAAACAGGAAAATCATCCTTCGAACTTCTAATAATTATCGAATTTATTTATTTATTTTAAATGATGGAAAATGTGTTATGCGAAAATTATTAAAAATATTAAAGATTTTCGTCAAAATGAAATGGCCAAAACTTATGTCTCCAAAAATTATTTCTACACATTATTTTTACAAATATTTTTTTCTAATTTACAATTGAATTCGCACCTATTCTAATAATACACATTTATGTTTTCTCGTATATAAAAATATTTACAATATTACAAAGTAAATTGAATTATCATTAAATTTAATTTATTTACAATTGAATTATTTTTATTGCGGAATTTCAACTAAAATTAGACATTAACTAAACGCATACGCACACATACGTATGTACATACATACATACACATATACATACATACACACGTGTGTGTGTGTTAGCATATATAGTATGTATCTGAGTGTGAGCAAGTATAAAACTAGCAGGATTTGTAGAAATCTCGACACTATTTCATGTGTGGCTGTAACTAATACACTTGCTAAGACCGTTATATTTGCTAGATACATAAATGTACTTTGTATTTGCGGGGGTGATTTTAGGTGTATATTGGTCTTTGGTCTGACGTTTAAGTCTAAATTAGCGATAATATCTGCAAATAAATTTCAGAAAAGAGCAGAAACGAAAGAAACAGAATAAAAAGTTTGTCATTAAAAGAGTTGCATGAGTTTTTTTGGTTTTTTTTGGGGATGGACGGACTAAGTAAATAACTGAAAACTAAAAATTGCTTGGAGGCTACAAAAAGGGTTGATAATAAGGATGTTTATATATTTTAAAATTAATTTTTTTTCAGAATTTAAGGATTTAAATTTGTTGTGGGGCTTTTAGAACTTAGGATAAGGCGGCGGTTGGTTGGGGTTCGAAAGCCTTGGCTTTGCACGCATTTTGTGTCTGAGGTTAGTTGCGACGCGTAAATATTTATTTGAAATGAAAATGAAATAATATAAGTGTTAAAGAGAACTTTCGCTATTAAACGCTGCTAAAATTGCTTCATATTGTTTTGTTGATTTTTTATTTTAAAATCTGTTTAATTATTATATTTTGTTTTAACGCAATTTATTGCATTGCATATTTTATACATTGAAAATCACCTGTAAAGCATATAAAGTCAGTTTGCGGATGATTTTTATTTTAGAAATGTTGACGTCTGCAAGTATTTGAAAAAATAGAAAACGAAAAAAACAGACAGAGAAATGTGAATTTTTAAAAAATTTTCGATTATTCAACTAAAATGCTTAACATTCGCTACTAACAGTGCAGCATAATATTCGATGCAAATGCGGTGAGAATGCATATATAGAGAATGATATGCATATTCATACCATATACATATATAGTATATAACTTGCAAGCCCAATGTTGGCGCTGATGGTTACGAATTTGTGGGCAAGCCTTGGTGTAATTGAAAATGTTTTTTTATATGACGGCAACAAGGTTTGCAAAATTATATGAAGTAGGAGGAAGAGTGCTTTTGTTTTATGGAGTGAAATGAGTTGTAGAGCAAAGTAGAGTAGCGGTATATATGAATGCAACGAGAGTTCAAACATTTCGTTCGTTTACTTCAATGTGCACATGTAATTCACAACCGGTTCTCATAAGTAATTTGTCAGCTTTATAATTATTTTGAAAGCTTCGCTACATATTCTAGGTTTAAACTGAAATACACTCTAGTATTTCATACAGTTTTGAAAGCAAATGGTATGAATGGTCGATTATAAATTATGTGCATATGATTTGAGGCAATTTCTTAGTTATGGACAGGGATAAGAAGGAATGGATAAAAGTATGAAGTACTCTATGTAGGGAATGAAGTTGTTTTTATTCATAGCAAAAAATTTTAGCTTTTTAAAATTAATTATTTGGCAAATCCTTCTTAAAAAAGTAACTGTCGGTGTCCTGATATTGAAAAACCGATTTTTTTTGAAAATTTCTTAAATTTCAGCGGATAATAACTTAGTTAATTTAATGCTAGAATGAAATTTTGGTCTTTAGTACACAAAGAGGTGCCAAAAGTACGCATAAAATATCGCTCAGGGAAGCAAAAGCTTTGTAAAATCCGCAAGCGACAAAGGCGGTGTTCGTGTGCATCGTTTGGTAGGAATAATATAATTAATATCGGAATACCGTTGTGAAATGACTGTTGTGATGGATTTTTTTTTTTGAAAAATTACTGCTATGAATGAAATTTTACAATACTAACTCTTACGCAAATTTTTGATGGATCAAATATCTAGCTGCAGTGAGGCAACGTCTTGGAAGGGCATTTTGCAAGCAGTCTTCTGGAACTCTTTCTGAAGAGGAATTTAAAATGTTTTTTGCTTTCAGGTGGACTTTATTGTAAAAAATTGTTATGAAAATTTAAGTAATTATTCAACTGAATTTTGTAATGAAATATTTGAAATTATGAAAAATATATTTAGGAAAATATACAAAATAGCTATATAAAAAACTAAACTGCTTAAAAAAGTATATAAAAATTGAAAATTGAAATTATATAATCGGCATATATTTAATAAATGTAATATTGTGAGTATAAAATGCCGGAAAGTGGTTAGAGATATCGTTGACCACACAGTGTACGTCAAATGCCTTAAAAAAGACGGTATAATTTCTAATTTAATAAAAAAAACAAAAAAAAACGAAAATCCCAAAGACTTCGAAAAACTATAGAAATTTATAAGTAACCTAATAAAGATCTTCTCGATTTTCATGATTTTCAGTGCTTATAGCGCTTCGATTTTCATTAAACACCATCAAAGTAACGCGAATTTCATAGCAATATTTAAAAACTCTTTGTTTTCCAACATGTGCATCGAATATTATGCTTTATGCGCTAATTTTCAAAACTCAATCAATGTATGTACGTACGTATGCATGTATGCATGTGAAATGAGTGAGCAAAAGTATGCCGGCAACACCGTGAAACAAAGCATGAATAAGTAAATGTAGACTTATAAGCTGACGTTGGTGCTGTAACAACAAGAATTATGTATGTATGTAGTGAATTGATAGTGTTGGCGCAGGCCTGAAATAAAATATGCGCAGCTGAGTATACAGATATAATAAAAATGCGCCAATTCTTCACATAATGCTTGCCGGAAAAGGAAAATTTCGTTAAGTGAAAAGAATAAACGATTTTTTTTTGGAATTTTTGCAAATCAATTTTGTTTGCTTAAATTAAACTTTATTCATTTATTTAATTATTTTTTTGTTGCTATGTATATTTCTGTTATATTTCATACGTTAACTTAGCCTAGGCTACTGTCATCTGCTATGCGCATACATATCTATAATTTACACTATGCATTAACTAAAATTAATTTAGACCTTATATTGTTAGATTCGAGTTCAATCAAATAAAATCGAATACGAAATCGGTTGTTGTGTCGGTTTCGTTTTCGTTTTCAACATTTTGTTGCATGCATTCATCAATTTTCCAATTTTCAATTTTTCAAATTGTTTTTAGCACATTTTCATTTCATTGGCCAGCGAGTGGCTGACTTGAAATATACACTTTATTCACTTAGCATTAGTGCATACATGTCGGCTACATACATAACTGTGTGCACATATTTATACATCAATATGTATGTGTGTGTATGCATTTGAGTGCAGTTATTTGCATTCATTCATTTCAACGATCAACATTCAATTTTTATTCAACTATATTTAACTAGTGTGTGTACGTTATGTTTATGGAATATGCTTATTTGTTTTTATTTTGGTTTTTGTTTTTGTTTGATTTAATGTTTAATTTCTTGTTTGCTTAATATTTAATATTTCTTTAAATTCACAACAGTTAACAGTTCTTTAGAAATGGTTCTTCCACTTACGTTCGATCTCCATTTTTTGCTTTAATCTATTCAACTTCTTACTTAATTAAGTTTATTTTTTTTAATATTTTTATATTTTTATATTTTTTCGATTTTTTTTACAATTTCTTTGTTTTGTTTGCATTTATATTTAATGAGTGTTTGCTTTCAAAGTGCTCAGCAACAAAATAAGGTGCTTTTTAATAAATACGTCATATTTTTTGTTTTTGTTTTTATAATGAAATCGTAATCATGCATGTGCGTATGTGATAAATGTGTAAAAACAAATTTTTCTTTGTGGTTAGACAAGTTGCATAAATATGTGTGTGCGTGTACGCCCTATTAAACAGCTTTCTCATATGCATTTTTATTTCACACTAGTGTTTGCGCCAAAGACGGATGTATATGTGCACATATTAGCAAGCAATTTTTCTGAAATTAGCTTAACAATTTGTGTAGCTGTGAAAATAATGACTGAATTCAAAAGACTTAAGCGACAAACTTGCCAAACGTGCATAGTTAAGAAAACTTACAGTGGAGAATTCTGTTGCCAGTATCAGTTTCTGATCACAATAAAAAAAATCAAACGTTGAACTGAAATTTGTTTGATAAATAATGCGCTATTTTAGAAAGCCCTCTATATTCATTGGGATACGATATCAAGCAAATCCTTGTTGGGTATTCATTTAACAAAAATTTCTCAGAGGAACAATGTGTAGCAAGCACGACACTACGAAAGCTGTAAACAATTTTTCGTTAAAGTGATTTTTCATTGTTTCAAGTTATTGAAATTTGTTCAACTTTTTGTTTTTGCTTTTCTGTTTATTAAAAAAATTTAGTTGAAATTGTCACAGAGACATGCGAGCTGCTATAAAATCATCCAGCTGTTTTGAATTTAATTTCGATTTTTGGCTTTCGAAATTCTTGTAGATACTATAGGCTTTCGTTAGTGATCTCAGCTTTTCTGTATAACAATATTAAAATGAAGCATGTGTGTGTGTGCATAGCATGTGCAAGCGCCTTTCAAAATTTTTTTTGTGTCAAAAATTGCCATCTTTTCATCAAATCAAGGCAAATTTTAATGTAGCAGAGTGAAATGTGCGCAAATAGTCACCAGACTATGCTAATGATACTTTTTTCGTCGTTGTTAACTCTTTTCTTTTGGATTAGCGATCATTATTTTTGACAGAAGAAAATATATAAAATATTAAAATTCTCTGAAAAGTGTATCCCTTTTACTTTCACATATTTATTGGTGTCGCGTTAAGTATTTTCAGCGCTATATTGGCATACTTAGTTTACCCAAACTGTTCGCTATTTGAGTGATTTTATTCAATACGTTATATGTCAATAATTTCTGCGCAAATCTTCTTAATAAATGTAATATTTCCAAAATAGAAATTAACCATCGAAATTACTTTTCAACCAAAAAGTGGCTGGTTTTTAACAGTTTCAGAGCGACAGGCCGATAGCAGCTTAATTTCTAGCCTTAATATACCATTATATCAACCAGATAACTAAGATATGTATGGCTTGTTTTGCAAATTAGGAAAAACAGTTTTAGCTTGAATCAACTAATCAGAATCAGACTATTTTCAAACCGAATATTAATAGGGCTAATATTTATTTCTTAATGAAATATTTGAATATAAGTCTCTTAAAACAATAATTTTTAACCTTGATAATTGATTCCTAATTTATTGGCGGTTTAGTTCATATTGAACAGACATGTTTTGTATGCTTTCTTATTCTTAGAACTCATTTGTTAGAAATTTAATATGAATATTTTTTTGATTGTACATAAAACAGTCTTCGTTTTGTTTTCGAAAAGAGGCTTTCAATAGCATATTCATAATCTTTAATTAATAATTTGTCTGTAGATAACAACAGTCGGACGCTCAAAAATTGAAATATTCCACTTAAACTGTTATTTTGCCCACAGCCGGATATTTGAGCGCGGTATTTTTCTACCAGTTTTTATCAGACAACTTAAGAGTCATTCAATTTATAAATTGCCTATGAATGTGTGGTGGTTTTATAAGCAGATCTTTCATGTCAACTAGACAAGTAGAAGTCTCTTTGAATTATATAGTTAACTGACAAGCAGAAGGCTTTTTTCTTCAAATTATATAATTAACTGTTTACTAGGTAAACTTTGAACAAATAAGTCAAAAATAAGTGCTCGCTATTAACTAGCGTTGCTTGCAGGGTTGCGAAGTATACTGAGTTTCGTTTTCACTTTCTTTTGTTATGTTTTTGTCGCGAAAGTATTAAATGTCCTCTAAATACTCTACAGCAGCAACTAACCCAGTCGGACGCACACGCAGCTTTTTTTTTTTGGTGAATGATTTTAGTTTTGCCTAAATTTACAGATCTATACACCTTTTTAGTACATTATAAAATTTATCCTACGCTTATAGCCTAACCATTGACTAATATATTTACACGTGAGATGAGTAACGCAGCTATGTATGTTTAATGTATGCAAGTATGCTTGTATGTGTGTTAGTAATTATATGCAAATACATATGTGTTTTAGAATATCATGCTATTGCATTATTTGCTTTGTATGTATGTATGTAAGTGTGCTACCTGCCGCTCTAATCGCTGATATTCAGCAAAAGAGTTAGGCGCGTTGACTATGTGTGTTTCTATGAATTGTCAAGCCAATTATTTCAGCAAACTTTTTTTTTGGTTTTTGTTTCATATTTCACTAAGTCTTATCATTAGACAATATCATTTTGTGTGTTTGTTGTTGTTATGTTATTAAATTGACATTTTAATTTTATACTAAACTAATTTTTAATTATTTTTGTGTTTTTTTCTATGCTCCTTTGCCTAGTAATCAATATTTAATAATTGATTTCAGTGTCTCTGTCCTGCGCACACACGCTACTTGTGGGTTCAAAAGATATTCCAAAATGTTGTCTTTTTTTAATAAAATGAATTTTTCCCTTTGTGTTTGTATAAAATAGTCTAATGTGCTTGGTTGAAAGTGTGTGATTGTTGAGCTTTTGCGCAAACTTTGCAATGACAGCTGCAAGCGAGTTTAAGTATGGCTGGAGTACAGTTAAGCGAGGGAATGATTGGTCAGTTGTAGAAACTCCAATAATTTTTTTTCAGCCACTTTTTGGTAAAGTTTTGGGGTTCGGTGAGTCAGCTGTTTGGGTATTTGCTGTGGATTTCAACGATGTGTTCAAAACTGGCTTATAAATATTCTTGAAAAGGAGGTAGAATTTGTGGTCATACTAGAGCCTTAAAGTGGAATATAATGACGTCGTTGAAATTTTGGAAAATCTAATATTACGAGTACTTACTACTTGGCGTCCTTATCTGGCTGCATATATTACACGGCATAATTCGGAAGTATCTTGTAAATCAGGCAGCTTTGCAACAGTACAAAGTGTTGCCAGAAGCAAGCAACTTCACTTTTACTGGGTACCAGGCCATAAAGGCATCGAAAGCATTGAAATAGTGGATGATGTTGCCAACAATGGTGTATGGATAACACCCGAAAACGTGAACAAAATCGGGAAACCCATGCATTGTCCATACGACGATCTTGACAGAAGCATTGTAAAGAAAATCAAAACCCGTTGGAACGAGCTACCTGGGTGCAAAACTGCAAAAGTCATGTGCAAAACTGTAGATCGGAAGTACACAAAATTCCTATTGGCACTCAATAGAAGAGACTGTAGGAATATGATAGGAATATAACTGGTCACTGTCTAGAGCCGACACATGCCCGTGGGATGTGGCTGACAGATCGAGAAGACTGCAGGAAATGTCTGCTGCAGGGCACCAGGGAAATAATGGAGCATCTCTTATGCACTTGTCGCGCATTAGCTTGACTACGCTGTAAGCAACTGCAGTCCCCACGGTATGATACGCTGCATGAGGTGTAGATAGTGAGGCCACAGAGTCTGTTGAAATTCGCGGCAAGCGCAGGCATTATAATGGGTGACTACTTCTCATGAACCTAGCAACTGAACTCCATCTAATATCGCAAAGGATCAAAACTGGTCTATGCGCGGCTTGGTCTACCAGAATAACCTAACCTAGCAAGATCCTTAAGAGTAGAATTTATATTAATTGGTATTGAATTATTATAAAATTTCCACGATGAAGATTATATTTTTTTCCTCGAATACAACTTGAACATTTCCATCGTCAGCGCTAAATACCAAGCAGGTTGAAGAGTACTCATAGTTTCCAGAGGACGCTACATATTTTTGTTCGTTATATCCTCACTGAAATAGAATTTCGGTTTTTAACGAAACACTATGTTTAACCCAAAAGTGACTCGATGTGTGTGTGGTGAGCTAGCGCGTAGTGTTTACCAGGCTTTGGAGCACGTTGGCCAGCAGTTTGCATGCAGTTTAGTGAATTCTGCACAGTTTATGCAATGAGCAACGAAGAAGTTGAACACAGTCGATGTTCAAGAGGGACACTTACAGACGAAAACATCAAATGAAATTCACAAATAATTTTGAACGATAATGCCATTCAGCTCATCGTGTTTGCAGCTGCACTAAATATACAATATCGAAGGCTAAAACAATAACATGCCGACAAATAATTGATGATTCCGAGCAGAACTTGGAATCAGAATTTTTTCCATTTGGCATGTGATAATGTTAGTTAAACAGCAGGAGAGTTCTGCTTGGGAGTACAATCGACTAACCTCCAAGTTGAGGGCGTGCCATGAACCGAATCCAAAGAGTGGAAGTGCGCAACAGCCAACGTCCAAAGTTTAGGCGTCCAAATTTTGGTAAAACCCCGGCAATGAATAATAAGGACTATTTTGAGAAGGGAATTTCGAGACCTTTTTATGTCGAAAATGGCTTCATATCCAAAATCTCGTTTTAAAACTGGAACTTTTTACTTTTCATATTCATAAACGCCGTCATATAAGCATTCCTTAATACTTTTGGAAAGTACTCAAACCAGAAGTGACATTCCATGTGTTACCAAAACACAAATTTAACTTTATGGTGGAATTTATGCTGCCTTAAGAGCATTATATGTTACGGATACATCAAAAATTGCATGAGGCCCACATAACCATATAAATAATTACAATTAATCGACTTTTTAAAACTATAAAATATCATATGCTCGCTTAAAAACAATATTTTGTTTATTACATCTATACAAGGTCTGTCGCAAAAGAAACAGGACTGTTAAAAAAACAACAAAAAATTAATATTTTTTAAAAGCTATATTTTTTTATTCAAAGTAGTGCCAGATCAGGTGAGTAGGGTGAGTGATTAATGGTTAATATGGAGTTTTTTGTCAAAAAATCAGTGACAAGCGTAGTCCGATGACACGGCGCATTATCGTGCAGCAGGCGCCAGGACCCTGCCTCACAGTATTGTGGTCGAGCACGACAAATGCGTGACAAAAGATGCTTCATAGCACCAAGGTAAAACACAGCTTCAATCGTTTGGTCAGGAGGGACGAACTCTCGCTGTACAATACCCTCGGAATCGTAAAAACAAATCAGCATTGTCTTTAATTTTGACTTCCGAAGACGACCGACTTCTGATCGTCACAGAAGTCCTCGCGACCTTCTTGGAATCGCTTAAACCACTCATGCACATTACTCCGGGATAGGCACTGATCACCATAAACTTTTTTCATCATTTGAAATGTTTCAGTAAACGTTTTCCCAAGTTTAAAACAAAATTCAATATTTGCTCTTTGTTCAAAATGCATTTTACGACCGATGACCAAAAGCTGCTGTTACTTTTTGATCGATAACATCGATTGTAGTTATCCAATTGTCTTAAAATTTTTACGAAATGTCAGCAAGAGTTCAAACTTTTTATTTCATATACCCACCAATAGGTGGCGCCACCAGAAACAGTTATATTTAAAAAGTTCTGTTTCTTTTGCGACAGACTGTGTATTAGTCTGCCTATTAAGAGAAGCTTTGTACTAAAAACTTAAACCCTATATTAGGTATGTAAGACAAATGCTGAACTTTCAGTCTCATGTCCTGGCTACTATATCAGCCGTTTGTATTGCATATGGCCACTGATCTCAGTGTATTTGAAAACGTAGACAACACCCATGGTTTTACACTTTGAAGTAACACCGTTTAAAGTAATTAACAGTTTTGCTCAAAATTTGGGTGCATGCTTCAGCTAATGGCTACTATACTCTCGCTAGTAGCCATACATGATAGGGAAGTTATTTTTAAGAATGAGCAATGGGTATGCCAGTGCAATCTTTTTGATCATCAGACTAAGAAAAGCGTTGAGATAATAGCATGTGGTGGAAAACAAACAACTTTGATGGTTTAGTACAGTTTTTTTATGACATTATTATTGAAAATTGGTATGCAATTATTGAACTTTTTTTTTTTGAATTTATTTGAAGATTGCACGTAAACCAATTTTTTTGCTCAAAATTGAAAATTGTGATCGATGAGCATGCCGAAAAAACTTACTTAAGTATATTTTTTGACAGGGGAAAAAGTAATCCTATAATATCAGCTGCATATTGCTGAACCACAAAAAATAAACTACACGATAAATAATAAGAGTAGAATGCAAATCAACAGCAGCGTGAAGGAAGTAGAGCCATAGACATTCGATTAAACGCCCTAACAATTTTGGAAAAATTCCCAATCAAAGTAAAGTATCGGTAAGAAAATTAAACTGGGTTATTTCACGTGAACACAGTTTGTTGTAGTCCAACGTTGATCCCGGCTCATCTCAGTGACGTCATATTGAATATGAAAACTCTGTACGCAAATGAACATTTGATTTGATGCAAGTGACTTTGAGTATAAAAATAACAAAAATTGGCAAACTTTTTCAACTTTTTTTAATTATAGGAGTAAGTTATGATAATTTATAACTCAATTCGGTTATTTGGATAATTAAAAAAAAATTAGACGTGCGAGCTTATTAAGCGTAATTCCTATATAATTACCGTTGCTCGTCATTGCTAAGTTTGCACAATTTAATTTTTTATTTCTTTTTCGCGAATTAAGTATGTGTGTGTTTGTGATTTACTGTTTGTGTCTATACAGTTAATTAATTTTTACGGTTTTCTTTATTCTATGCTGATTTATTTGTTAATTTGTTGCTATCGTCTTTTTCTGCATAATTCCATTTGCATTCGCTAACTACAAAAACTCTATGAGTACGAATATATAACACACACACATACCTATGTATGCGCCTATGTATTGATTTATATGTGTGACATATACGTGTGTGTGTGTGTGTGTGTGAGAGACATCAATGCTGGCTTAATGCTAATTGGCAAATTCGTACACTTCTACACAACGTATATGTGCGTGGGTGTGTGTGTTGTGGTTGTAATACTTATACATACATTTATATACGCGTAAAATACAGTTATGTGCAATGTGGTTAGGGTACGATGAATCGATGAGTCTACGCCATCTATCCGTGTACGAGCATGTATGTATATACTTATGTAGCACTGAAGTACATAGGCTTCGGGGCATACATACAAACATACGTACATACATGTGTTTAGTATAAAGAAGTTTGTGGAGCTTAACGATAATGCTAGTCAATACATACATACATATGTACAATGCAAGTGAATAACAAAATTTACAAATACATACTTAGTCATGTATGTGGGTGTGTGTGTGTTTGTGTGTGTGGGCATGTACTTATTCGAATTAGTTTGCGAAACGATTTGCGTTATTTTCCTGTTTCTGTAATTGTTTTTGTTCTTGGCGCAAATTCGCACATTAATTTGTTGTAATAAATTCACGATTCAACTGCTTCAAGTGCACACAATTAATATTAATTTCTAGTTTTGGTATTTTGGTAAATTATCTAAGTCTACTTTCTATGTGAAATTTTGTTTCTGAGTCGTTTTTGTTTTTTTTTTTGTGGTTTTCTTTTCATTAATTAATTAATAACTAATTTAATTAATAATTTTACCAAATCATTTTCGTTTTCAATTTATTTAATTGAATAACCTAAAATGCTACTTTGTATAAAATCACATTGCTGGGCTTCGGTCGATATCGCGTGCGCTCGTTCGCTTCGTTCGTTTGTTTATATGTTCGTTAAACAGCGCGAAGCACTTCGTTTTTCTTCGTTTTGCAGGCCGCAATAAGAAATGTGCTGCTGTCAATGCCGATGAGGCATCTTTGGTTGCTCCGTGTTGCATTCGCGCTTTGCAGCCAACACAACAACAAGTTGTTCGGTTAATTTCCGTTAGAAAAATGAATTACCGTTTAATTTTCGCTCATGATGGCATCACCACCTATGACTATGTGTTTTATGGCGTTTGCTATGCTTGTTATTGGTAGTGTCGCTGCAATTGTTGTTGTTTTTGTTGCTGTATGCGTTGACATTTTCATCAGTGTTTATATTCCGGATATCGACCATTCTCCATTATTTGTCCTGATTGACTGTTGTTGCTGCTGCTGGTGGTGTCGCCTTGCTGCTGTAACAGCTGCAGTTGCTGCTGCTGCTGATGCTGATGCTGCAGCTGCTGCTGCTGATGATGCTGATGCAGTTGGTGCAGTTGCTGCAATTGCGCTTGCTGTTGGCCGGTATCGGCTGGTATAGGCAAACGACGGCTGAGCGGTTGGATAACACTTCCACTGCTTTCCGTCTCCGTTGAGGGTGGCGAGGGGTAATAGTCCCTCTGACTTACATTTATACCATTTGGCACGACCCCCAAACCCATTATAGAGTTGCTGTTGGCTGCCGCTGCTGCTGCCGCCGCCGCCGTAGCCGCTGCTGATGAGGCCGCTGCCGAGGATGGATGATCGCCGTGGTGCTGGTGCGGGTGTTGATGATGTATAACGGTACTCGTTGTAGCCGTTGACATTGGTCCGACGCCGCTGGATTGTTGGGAATCCGACATTGTGCCGGATTGCGGTTGATCCAATACCACGACGGATACCACATCCTCACTCGCCCACCGGGCTAACTGTTGTTGAGCTTGAATAAAGTCATCACTAGAAAATAATAATCATAACAGGAACAGCGGTACACGGAATAACAAAAAGAAAAAACGGGTTGTCGGGAATTTTAACGAAACGAAAAAAACGAACACGAAACGAAATGATAAAATGAGAACGAAGCCAAAGCAAACGAAACGAAACGGAACAATAAAATGAGAACAAAGCAAAACGAACGAAACGAAAGGAAACGATAACGAAGCCGAAGCGAAAAAATGAACGAAACGAAAAGAAACGAACCATAAAAAATAATTAATACAAGGAAATTGCAGTCAAACGAAATGAGCGACGTACATAACGTTGTAAACGAAGCGAGTACGATGTGTTTCAAATGAAAACGAAGTTGCATACAATGCGAAACAAACGAAATAAGTGAAATGCAGTAAAAATTTGTGTGTGAAGTAAATGAGCAATCAACAAAACGAAGAGTGGAATAAATTGAATTGAACATGTTTGTGATGAACAATTTTTTTTTATAAAATAAAATTCAGAATAAACCCAAAAAGTTTTTGAAAATATTTTTCAATCGAAAACGAAAAGTAAACAATGGAATTTGCAGCAAAATGGCAGGCAGGAATGCGTTGCAACGCAAGTGTGTTACAAAGAGTGAAATAATAAAAAAAATGTTCGTAGTATGCAGAAAATCGAACGAATTCAAAACGAAAGAAACGAGACCAAAGAAAACAGTAACGAAAACCAATTAATGATTATCACAATCCACATACAGACAAACGTGAATGAATAGCATTCATATATATATATATATAGTATATCTTATGTATGTACTTATGTACATTGGTATGCTTATGTATGTAATTATTTGTGCATATATAAATGAGATTTTGCGAACTTCGGTATATATGTATTTACAGCTGTTAAAGTGTGCTGGAGTATAGAGCGACCCAGTAGGAAATGCATATACAAAAGAGGTAGATTGTTTGATAAAACTGAGCGTAATGCGTAGAACTGTGCAGCTTGCCTTATCGGCGTTAATGCTTTGTAGCAAACTATGAATTTTTAAAGATCCAACTACCGCCAAATAATTTTACAACAGTTCAAAGCCTTAAAGTCTAATTAACAGCACATTACCTCTTGCATACTAATCCAATTCTTATTATATTTAAATCATCTTCATTCGTTAGAAAGTTGCTTAGAATGATTTATTTTAAAACAAAATGACCGATAATAAGCAGTTGCATAAACTGTTCGCAAATTTCCTGCTGGGCATGTTCTAAATAGCGGGATGCCATATTTGATGAATATGTGATTTTAGATGTTGATGAAAATGTGCAAATGAGTTGAAATGTGCGACAGATGGGTGATGGCGTGAGAAGGGAAATGAAGATGTTGAGGGTAGAGTCAGGTGAACATGACTTTGTGATAAACTAACGGAATGTAATGGAAGTTAATTAACCAAATTATAAAAATAATAAAAATAATTTGCATAGATGAGTGCGGAATAAATAAAAAAGTTTAATATCATGTTACGATGCCATGGATGAATATGATGCTTACATCTATGGAGGCGACAGCTCAGATGGGGTTATTAATGCATGCTTTGTGGCTCACTGAATGAATGATATGAATGACATGAGTTGCTGGATGGTATACAAATAACTAAGTGAAGACAATTATGTCTGATGCACGGGAAGTTTTTGAGAAGTGACACTAAATTAATATGAATATTTATAAGAACGCCCCGACTACTTGTGTGTTTATACCTGTAACATTTTATACTACCTAAGCTGTGGTGTAAAGGTACAATCTTCTATAAAAGTGTAGAGCTGCTGGCGGTTGCCGATGAGATGTTAATGTCATTGGCCTCAACATCCGCGCCGTCAGTTCTACTTTCACCGGACTGGAAAAGGAAGCAAAGTGTAGGGGTTTGAATGGAGACCAGAGAAATATTTCCTGTCGATAAAAAAACAGTCGTCGCACTCGCAACTTGGCACTCACGTCACTGTTGAAAGTCATAACTTCAAAGCCGTAGATAATTTCGTCTATCATGGAATAAGACACCATTAACAACGTCACCTCTTGCCAGCAGGTGCTACTTCGGACTAAGTAGGCAAGAAATAGAGTCGACGAGCAAAGACCAAACTCTACAAGTCACTCATCATCGCAAGAAAACATTCCAGCTCTGAGAGAATTCGACCCAGTACCCGCCGGGGGAAGCGGAGGAAGAAGAAGACTTCCACTTTAAGACCAGATGGAGAAGGATCTGGCTTAACTTGAAATCATCAATTGGAGCCAAATTTCACATGTATGCTGTCGGAGGAAAGGACGGACATGCGTAAATCGGCTCAATTTGTAATGTATCCAGTGTTTCCTTCTGGCTCTTACAAAATTCGCGGCAAGCTTAATATACTCTGTTCAGAGTATATAGAGACCCATTCCGGTTAAGCAGATATGCTTTTGAGATTTCATTTTAACCTCGTCTAGTAATACTTTTGCGAAGACGAAGAGAGAAATCTGCATCATCTTACTCTCAGAAAATTTAAAATATAATTCGAGTACAGTGACTGACCGGAAACTTTACATTGCTTTCGTGTAAGAGCACTACAATTCCGGACGAAGGAAAACAATGGGGCAACTCATGTGCACTTGACTCGCATTAGCAAAACTGGGCTATAGTCATCCGGGGTCCCCATGGTATGATACACTGAAATGGGTACCGATAGTGAGGCGTTGAAATTCGCGTCAAGCGTAGGCGTCCTAAAGAATGACTTCTCCTCATGGGTCTAGCAACTAAACTCCGTTTGGTATTCCATAGGACCGAAACTCGTCTATGCGTGACTTATTGGCCTACCAGATTAGTCTAATCTAACCTAAGTTTCAAAACTTCTTCCCTTTTTACACTTTTTGTCTAATTCAATATTGAAATTCTTTAATATGGTCACATAATAAAGGGCATATTTGGAAACAAGTTTTATGGTGAGAATGTGATTTTAAGTGCTGGTTCGGGATGTATCTGAAACTCTGAAGTAAGAAGTTGTTGTTGTTTTCAGATAAAACTAAATGGTTGGAAACTATAAATTCGAAACCGAAGCTCAAGTAAAATTTTAGTTGAGTATACGAAATATAAACCGTTATATACGCAAGGATCTTTCGTCATATTTTTTATAAATCAATAAGTTAATTTTATTGACCAAATTTAAAGCCAAAAACGCTTGAATACCATCGATTAACCACCAGGTTCACCAGATTTGGCTCCGTGTGATTTTGGCTTGCTCCCGAAACTGAAATTGTCGCTCTGTGGAACTCGTTTTCAGTCAATCGAAGAGATGAAGCGAAATTCGCTGAAGGAGCAGAAGACCTTCCCAAAAAGTGCTTCGAGGACTGGAAAAATCGTTGGCATATAACGTCTGGTGAGGATTACTTTGAAGACGAAAAAACAAATATTGATGACTTAATATTTTGCGTTTTATTTCCAATTTTCAGGTACTTTTTTGTCACAATGTAAATCTAAAAAAGCATTAGGGGCGTTCTTATAACAACTAAAAGGGTAAAAAGGAGACACAACACACATGTAAATATGTAAGTAACACAATTGTGGAACTTTTAAAGTAACGGGTAATAATTAAATATGTTTTTTTATGCTTTTTCAAAATCTTAAAGGAACATTTCTTCGCGTATTTCCCATGAAGGAACGAAAATAACTGTACTAAATTAACTATTGATTTAATTGTGGAATGCATTCCGGTTTGTGGGCTCTACCATTAGCATACTAATATTCACCGTTAATTGGCATTTAATTTACAGTTACAGTTGCTTAGGTTAATGTGTAATTAATTCTTGCATTTCGAGTGTATTTTACAGTTACTTAAAATAGCATTATACGTTTAAATACAGTTCTTCGGTATTCATGTTTTCTTTTGTGATTTTGCTGGTTTTGGTTTTGGTTTCACTTTACAACACTACCACTACAATTACGTACAGCGAGTTAATTAAGAAAGGAGAAGTTTCAACTCAAATTGCGGTAAATTTACAAAATGTCAAAAGAGAACAAACGAATCGAATCGAATCGAATTCAGGTGAACAATCAAATAATAATTACATAAGTATATCTCGAAAATAAGAGTTCATAAATTGGGATATCAATTGAGGTTAAGGGTCGTTTGTACGAACTGATTGCGTTGGCTGGATGTGGGAAATCAGTGTAGGACATTGGATATCTGGAAGAGGGTGGACAACGTCAGCCAGAGACTGTACGCATGGGTTAAAGGATGAAATACAGAAATTAAGTCAAATTGGAATTTGGATAGCGTTTGAGTTTGCAAGCGACAGTGGGAGTACTACAAAGTGTTTTCGGGCGTTCGGGACAGAGTGGATCAGGGAGTGCGGATGGGTTTGGGAAACTAAGTACATAGGTATGAGTGATTAAGTTAATGGACTGGACTGGGATGGTATGGAAATGTGGATTTTGTGGACTGTGGTGCATATTTTTGAATTTTGTTTTAAATTTCGTTTCTAGGGTTGGGAGGAAGGGTTTGTTGTTTTTTTTTTTAGGTATTCATTTGGTAAATGGGATAAATGGGCTTGCGGTTGGGAAATATATAGAGAGACATAGAGCGATTGTATATATATAGAGGGAGGAGGGGAAGAGCCTGTGTGAGCGAAAGTGAATGTAACGAGTACCTACCTCTCACTGTCGGGTGTTTCACGCGGATCGAGTCGTGCCTCGACCACCGAACGTTCATGGTGGTCGGCACTCTCGTATATACCCTCGTCGTCCTGGTGCAAGTGTGTATGCGACGAGTGATGTGATGAGTGTGGGCCGTGCGTAGCATGACCGTGGGCGTGCGAATGATGCGTATGATGGCCGAAAGCATGAGGTGAATGCGATTGATGCGATGGATGTCTACTAGCTGCTTGGGGATGTCTGTACCTTCCGTAGGCGAAGCGCGACTCCTCGTCGGAGCGCGGGCGCAAACGACTGCTGTAAGACGGATGTATTGTTGCAGTTTTCTGTGATTGTGCTAATTGCTGATTTGAGCTGCGATTCAACAGAGACGAATACAACACATACATATGTAGGTATATGTTAATGAAATTACATACATATGTACATACATTTACATATACATACACGCGTCAACACATACACACACGAAAAAACAAAACAAAATTTTTTTTCCGTACGGAAAAAAGAAAATGGTGAAAATTGAAAAAAGGTTTGATTAATTAACAAATAAATGGAATTACAAAATCTATACGCGCAATGAAGTCGTTGCAATGGAAATCGTTTTTTAGTATGAACTCTTAGCGCATCAATAATAAAATATATTCAAAATTGACTTTTAAGTTTCAAAATTTTTTTAGTGTGTTTTTAAGATCTGTCCCTAAAGGAAAATCTTCTATGCTTCTCTATTAAGAACTTAAGTTGGTCTTGAAAAATAAAGAAACTCGTAGTCATCATCTGAAACAGAACACTTATGCTATATCTGAGATTACATGCCAGAAAGAACCTATGAGATTAAGTAATATTTTTTTCCTCAAATTTGAACTCTACGTAGGTTGCTTTTTATATTTCGAGGTTTGCCAACCCTAGTGTTGCAATCTACTCAGACATCTGTTGATGTTATAGATACTCAGAACATTTGATATGCGAGTGCTATTTGTATTGTTTACAGTAACCTAAAATATTCTTTAAAAAAAAAGCAAAAAGTGGAATTAAATCTCGAACATTTTCGAACGATCATTTCTTACCACTTTTGACGTGGATTAACTGATCAAAAGTGCACAGATGAACTTAATTAAATTTTTTACGTTGAAGCTCTATCAAAGACCAGTGTTTATTGATGGTATGGAGAATTCAATCGATGTCGTAAATCACTCTAAGACGAATTTCGTATAGGTCGTCCAAAATCAGCTATAGTTCCGGAAACTATTGTTGGTGCGCGCAAACAGTTACTGAAAGACCGTCATGTGAACTAAGGGCTCTAGTGAGACATTCATATCTCACACAATTTGTCAATCGTCCCAAAAAATGTGTGTATCGATTGGTCGAGAGAAATGTTAAAAATCGGTCGAAACACGTCTATGACATCATGACGTGATGAATCGTGACATTAATATAAGATAAATAGATGAATATTGAATCGCAACTTTAGGTGTATTATATCTAAATCACAACGACCTACCTGACTCTGAGGCGATGTGATGCCTATATGAATACTTTGATCCAAGGGCCTTTATCCTGCGCCTGAAAACTGTTATGCAATCAATTAGCAGGTGTTCAAAAGTTACAGGCTCCTTGTCGCAGAACCAGCAATTTGCATAGCAAGCTAGGCCCATGTAAACTGCTTCTTAAGCTTGCAGTGGCCGGTGTAGAATGCGACAAGTAGCCTAAGTTTGGTTATAACCCCTTATTAGCGACTTGGCATAGCGCCAGCCTTGAAGTTGTGGTCAACACCTTTCTCTACTTACTCCTTCTTCCTTGCGGAACAGCTCGTGTATGGGATGAGGACCGACCGCTATGACGGGTTCATGTCCTACCTTGTTAGTGGCTGCCGCAGATCGTGGATTTACTCGTATGCGCCCGAAAGCAAACAGCTGTTGACTTTATGGGTATTTCAAGATGAGCCGAATGCAACAAAAGTTGTTCGCCTTCCAATCAAATGGTTGCCGATTTTGTTGGAAAAACTGGACACGTCAGAACAATAAATTCTGAGCGCTACACTACCATACGTGTGTCTTAGAATCAGGGAAATCAACTGCCAGACAGATCAATCCTCGTCACTGCAATGAGACTGATCACCAATCAATTGAAGCAAGTGCATTTTTCAGCAACTAAAACTTCGATTTGTTGAGTCTTCCACCGTATAGTCTTAAGTTCTTTTTATTTTCGTACGTAAAAGATAAACGCATGCTTTGGAGATACCTCAATCAGAGTTGTTCAATATAGTTTTGGGTAATCGGAAATTTATACAATATAAAACTATTTTCAAAGCATGGAAAAAGTTGGTCTGTTTAGGATAACACTTTGTTAAGGAATAATATTTTGAACGCTTTATTTTAGATCTTATTGAAAATCTGAAGTATACACCTGCGTAGAATTGAGCGAGAGCGATCTTTATATCCTAAGAAAAAAGGCGATTTATTTGAATCCTTTTAATTTCATCCAACATAACCTTAAAATTTAAACTGATTGTGATTTGTGAGCTCAATATGGACGATTCGTGGATTATAATAAAAAACAAGCACCCTCTACAAGATATTGTCTGACCAACAGCTTTGGACAAAAATATTTTATCTTTAACACAAATATTTTTTAAGGAAATATAAATGCTAACAAAAACCATGGTTAAATATAATACCGAATTACTTAAAAACGCAAGTTATCTTGACAAAGAAACAAGAAATGATTATATGTTCAAAAAATGCGATTTTCATTGCAGCAATCTTCAAGTAAGGGTTAAACATATGTAGGTGCCTATTTTTGGATGTAGAAAAACTACTCAAATATTACTTAGTTATGGGTATATATAGTGTATATCAATGAGCATAAGGCTAGTGGTGTGAGAGTGTGTGCGTAAGAGTATCAAATGGGAACCAACCTTTATCACACCAGATATTCCAGTCTAAATCCTGAAAGAATATTAAGAGTTGCAAATAATTTAAGTGCAATGTGTTTCATCAGTGCATTTTATTGCTGTTTTAGTTTTTTTTATTTATAAAAAATATTTTTATTTCCATTTTGTTATTTTTTCACTGCTTCGCTACTGGAAATTACGACTAAGTGTGTGAATATGCGTGTTAAATATAGTAAGGAGTACGACATATTTATGTGGCAGCAAGTAAAAGCGGGTTGCAGCAACACACACAAACATACATACACACATACACGCATACATACACATGAGCAGGTATACAAATATAACTATGATCACCTAAGAACAAATACATATATGGACTAGTTAGTTAGTTGTTGTTGTTAATTGAAGCGTTTTTCTTTTCTAACCAAAAATAGGCACCTACAGTCCCAACATACAAAATTCGGTTGAATACAATGTAACCAAAAAGTGAAAAATTGAAAACGAAGATATATCGATATATCATAATGCTTAAGTACGAGTATGTAGTATGTGTATATATAGGTATATAGTATATATAAATACTGAGTAAATAGTCGAATCAAAGTATAATTTATACATGTAATAAACAGTATCCATTTAACGCTCATTACGAATCGGCAAAAATCAGCAAAAAACATAAACAAAATCGTAATCGAAATCGGATATGTTAAACACACAGTGCATTTTCAAATGATTACTAACCCTTGCGACGATTCACTACAAGCGGCGGAACTATCTAATCTATAATGGCGATCGGCCTCCGTTTCGGACATTCGAATGTCCTCGGAGCCGCTAGGACTCATGTGACGCGACGAGTGATGCTCCAGCTGTCGTATCAGATCCTCGAGATTGCGTATGCGCAACGGCCCAGTCGATGGGGCATCATCGTCGTCCAGCGGCGGTTGCTGTTGCTGCATTGATGGTGGCGGCTGATGCAATTGATGTTGCGAGCGATGATGATGCAATATGGCGCCGGCATGGCCGCCAATGCCCGCACTTTCGATCAGCATGTGCGCTTGTGCGGGGTCGCAAATGTTTTCGCGTGAGCTCGACTTGGAACCGCTGGAGCGCTTGTACGGTTCCACGCTGTAGCCCAGCTGTGCGCTTTGGCAGTCTTGCAGTGTCTTGCGCAGCATCTCTTCGCTTAGGCTGCCGCTGCCGACGGGCGTATTGCCGGTGGCGGTGCCGCGATGTGAGGCCGCATTGCGCAATGCCTCCAATATGTCTTCGTGATAGCCGTTGAGCGATTTGAGTGTGCGCTCTACTTCGGAGACCGCCGCTCCGCCGCTGGTGGAGGCGCCGAGTGCACCGTCCTGTTGTGTTATAAGCTCGAGATTGTCGGACTGTACATCGTCGCCCCATTTATCCTTCAATTGTTCATTGTGCACCAGTCCATAGCTGTGCTTCTTCAATATACCCTTTTCTGTTGTGGCGATTATGTTGTTGTTGTTGTTGTTGGCGCATTTACGTGGTTTTGTGTGGGAAAAAGAATCAGGAATATAATATTTGTCTAATTTAGTTTGGCTGTGGCCACTGTGTGCAAGTGCGAGTGCGTACGGCGCAGCTGAGGCTGCTTTGGGTGCAAGGAGTGATTGTGCTGACGTTCGTTAAAGTGCACAAAGTGATGCGGATTTGTTAGTGTAATCTTTGTAAATTTAAATAGTTTGTTTGCGCATTTGGTTGAGTAATCAAGCAGATTACAAATGTTTTTGACTTAAGTTTTTGGA
This sequence comes from Bactrocera tryoni, assembly GCF_016617805.1. Taxonomy (NCBI): domain Eukaryota; kingdom Metazoa; phylum Arthropoda; class Insecta; order Diptera; family Tephritidae; genus Bactrocera; species Bactrocera tryoni. The sequence continues at coordinate 43,769,408 of NC_052502.1, forward strand.
CTGCCATTCAAAACCGTACCTCAGCGAATCAAAAAATAAACAATGAGTTACCCTGCCCTAAATAGCTTTATTCTGCATAAACATAAGTAAAATTGATCAGTTTTAAAGCTGAATCTATAAATAATATATTACTTTCATAGGTTTCTAAAGTTCCTTAGGTTAGGTTAGGTTTAATGGTCGATCCCAGCAGGATCACACTTGGACTGCTTGTAACGCTGTTTCGTTGTGGTACGTAGTACTATTGTAATCGACGATGTCAGCTTCGGCTATAACCTTGGTTCGACGAAGGTATACTGCCTAGATGTTTTAATCTCAGTGGTGCAAAATATAGACGATGGAGCCGATAGTGTCTGGATGTTTCCACCTCACTTTCTTCTATAGCAATTTTGACAATTTGCATACGCCTGAAATTTTATCCTTGCAAAATTTTATCTACTGCAATGTCTATGAGGTACAGTAAGCAATTGTATAACACTTAGGCAAGATTTGACCAAAATGGTTCATCGGCAGCGGATTAATATATATTTGTCGAATATATTTGCCAACGCGGCGCAAGAGATGTCTAAGATCAGTCACTTTTCGTCTAATTTTGTTGTCTTGAAAATGAAATGTATCTAATCATAGCACAAGTATTAGTTATTTATAACCTTACTAAGTTTGGATAAGCCTAAGTTGCTGAGTAGCTAGTACCATTTTTGGTGCATTGTGCATCGAAATCGAATCCTTAAGTATTTGCAGAGAGGTTTTTTGAAGTCTACTTTCCAGTCGTGTCTCTGTTAATGAATATAACAAACAAGTTAAATAAACAGTGCCTTAAAATCGTTGGGTTGTCATCAGAGAGATAACAAAGGAGCTCAACATATCTTAAGGATCAACTCAATACATTTTGGTTAAAGTTTTGGTTAATGTTTTGGTTACAGTTTTGGTTGCAGTTTTGGTTAAAGTTTTGGTTAAAGTTTTGGTTAAAGTTTTGGTTAGAGTTTTGGTTAAAGTTTTGGTTAATGTTTTGGTAAAAGTTTTGGTTAAAGTTTTGGTTAAAGTCTTGGTTAAAGTTTTTGTTAAAGTCTTGGTTAAAGTTTTGGTTAAAGTTTTGGTTACAGTTTTGGTTAAAGTTTTGGTTAAAGTTTTGGTTAAAGTTTTGTTTAAAGTCTTGGTTAAAGTTTTGGTTAATGTTTTGGGTATGAAGCGTGTCAATACTACCCGTTGAAAGGAAGTGGGAGATCAGAGAGATAACAGATATTTTCAAAATATCTTATGGATCCACTCAACACATCTTGGTTAATGTTTTGGGTACGAAACATATCAATACTACTTGTTGAAAGGGCTCTGAGTGCGCCGTTACGTTCTTTGTGACACATCTGTTTTCATAAATGCATAATCTGATCCGAAGAACGCGCCATGAGTCCATTGATCATATGGAAATATATGAAAACGCCAGGCAAATTTCTCGCTTCGGAAAGAAACATCTTTTGAACATAAATTACTTTAAATATGAAGTTTAAACTTCACAAGAACATAAAAAAAGGTTGCAGCAATCCAACTAAAAAATTTTTTTTATCAAACCGCTTTGTGTGTGCAGTTTAAAAGGACCCGTTTAAACAGTCGACATATTGCTTCAGTTGTTGTGGCTAGAAGATCGACAACTATACATTAGTTGGGTACTAAATAATTATTGGTCTCGCTTGATTGCTAGAGGGTATTACTCCTTTCTTATAATCTTGTACAATACCACCACTCCTTGATCTTCATAATAAAAAATTATATTTCAACGTATGTAAATAAAACAAAATAATATTCGTGCAGTTCTATGCCTCACTTCCGAATGAATAATGGCGTCGATCTCTTCAACTCTGAAGTACGGCTGGTCGAAATTCATTCGAAAATGAAATATAGCTCCCACAGGATTGGATTGAGGCACCGATTTCGAATGGCATATCCCACCATAAGTCAAGTTAGTACACATTTGTTGCATAAAGTCCACGCTCAAGGCGTTCGCTGCCATTACAACGCCACGCAATTACCGTATTACTGAGAAACAAGTATTTGAAGTGAATTTCAATTATGTTGCATTAAAAAACAAAACTGTAAGCAGAAATTTGAAGCGCATTTAATCACAATTAACAGACTAGACTAGACTAAAGTTTAGTAAGTACTAAATCGAAACTGACAAAAACATTGAATGCGACGTAACTGTATTGTAATTGTAATTGTAATATTTATTTATAACGGCACGGCAAGCACTAACTAATTGTTAGTTATGTGGTATATTTGAGTATGTAAGTTGGTATGTAGAAGTTACAGCATATGTACTTGTACTATATATTAGTAGGTATGTATGCAATAAATACGAGTACAGCACTCATTTAATTAACGGTATTATTTGTATTTGTAATTGTATTTTTTTAAATATTTGATTAATTTTTTATGATTTTTTATTGCAACTAACAACACTAATCAGGGCTGAGCACAATTAGGTGGAACGTCAACAAGTGGCATTGTTGTGTGTGTACTCATATATATATATATTTGTGGGTGTATAAAGTTTGTTGTTGTTAGTAGTTATAGAATATGCGAGTTTAGTAACGAATGCAATTTAGACAAGTGTACAATTGATTGTGTGTGTGTGTGGCAAAAAGGCAAACAAGGTACCTACCAGAATGGGCCTGATCGTCCTCGCCGCCGGCGGTATAACGGCGACCATGTATGCTTTTATCCCTGAAATTTGTAAAAATTAAATTTAAAAAATCTCCTTTTTTTGGAGGGAGCTTTTGTGTCGCACCTGAAGCCGGCCTGATTGGCGTAGACCAATTTGCTGGAACCGTCCAGTGAAACCTCCTCGACCGAGTGATGATTTGCGGCAGTGGCTGCGGCGCTGGCATAGCCCTTGGCGATGGGCTTTTTCGAATATGGCGGATCGTACTTGAGTGTAGTGGTTTTGCGTCTGTGTTGCCGGCGTGTAACGGGTCATCACACAAGTTCCCAACGTTGTTGTGGTTATTGGTGTCATCATGTTGCCATCCATCAAGCAGCCACATTCACATCCATTGAACCATTTATTTCATTTTTTAAATTTCATTTCATTTTGAATATTATTATTTTTCAGTTATTTTTTAATTATGCATGAGCATGCATTTTGAGTTTTAAATAATTTAATTTTATATTTATGTTTAGAAATTTGCATAAAAGTCGTTTTTTGCGGTTTGCATTTCAGATTTGTGGTGTTTTTTTTGTTTGTTAATTTTTGATAATTTTTATTTGTTTATGGTTTGATTTTGATTGGTTTTTCGCAAATATTAATGTCATAATATATTTGGTTATGTAAATTTATATAAAAATATATATATATATTTTTTTTGGTTTGATTGATTGATTGGTTTTGTTGGTGATGCGATGATAGTTGATTTAATTTGCAAATTAATAGTTTTCGGATTTTGGTCGAGTGGTAAACATATGTACGTAGTAGGTAGATATGTACGTTTTATTTTTGGTTTGTGGTTGTATGAAAAATTTGAACAACAATAAAAAAACGTGAGCTTGATTAAAATCGATCATTCATCAGCATATTGTGTTTCAACCCAGTCAATAGTATGTATGTATGTAAGCAAGTAGGTAAGTATGTGTGTATATAGTTACGTGTGTGTGTGTGTGTAAATATGTACTAATAGTTATGTATGCTAAGTAATAGTTTGCACATAAGATTGCTGAATTGTGTGGTTCTTCTTGAGAAATCATAAAATGTGCGCTTGTTAGTAGTTTAATAAATAACGGCATTAATACATACAACAAATGAAAATGAAAATAAAATTGTTGCACAATCTGACATAATTGAAGACTAAAAGCCAAGACAAACTAAATAATAAACGAAATTTTGCAAACACTAAAAAACTAAAACCGAAATTATTTTGCAACTGCGCTAAGCTGTCACTAGTTTTTTCTATTACGTTTGAAAATTTCGGTTTTTTAAACCAATTCCATATTTTGAAATTTTGCATACAATATTTTTTTTTTATTCTACAACCAATTGCATAAGAATTTTCAAATTTCTAGTGAAAATATTTTTATAAAATATGTAGAAAAAAACGTAAAGCGTTGTTAATATTACCGTTATGTTTGAAAATTTTTTTACCAATTTTATTTATAACTTTTACTAAATTTGATCAATTTCATTTTCGAAGTCTACAGTGTAAGAGATTTTTATTTTGCATCATTTTGAAAACAGTTGTCTTCTTTTTACTAAAAAGTTAATTCTACTAAAAAGTTAATTCAACCAGTGAGTGTACTTGTAGAGTAGCATAGAAGTAAATTTAGTTCGACGTCTCTTCTTTCACTTTGATAAATTCCACGATCTCTGCTTCTTACTTGGTTGTAAGGATTCATGGTTGGAGGACGGAGGCATGTGTAGAAGTTCACGCAAGTGAGGAAAGTTCTCTGAGCGCCATTCACTTGGGAGTGGCCAGAAACAAGTCTTTTACATATAGCTCAAGCAGGTCATGACTTACGGTCTTAGAGGAAGTATCCTCTGGGTAGCCAAAAACATCCCTTTGAAGGCGAGATAAAATGAGCTACTAAAGCTACTTGGCTTTCTTTGGAAAAGAAAAACCACCAACCAAATCGATCGTGCTGTGATAGGCGGGAAACATGTCTCCAGTGTTACGCTCCGAGACCCTAACCTTGACTCGGACAACTATCTTGTGGCAGGCAAGATATGCACCCGCCTCTGTGGTGCAGCAAAAAACGCACGTCAACAAACAGAAGGAAGGTTAGACTCCTGCCCAGAGCATACTAAAATTATGGAGGAAACACTTCTCCAGCCGGCTGAATGGTGAAAGTGTAACAGTGAAAGAATAACACCAGGAGATGGTGATCCCAATTTCCAATCGATGTCGATGGAGCGGACGTTCCATTACCCAACCATGAAGAAGTTCGAATAGCTATTACCCGTCTAAAGAACAACAAAACAGCGGGGATCGACGGATTACCAGAATAGCTTTTCAAGCAGGATGGCGAAGAACTGATTAGCAGCAAGCATCAGCTTCTTTGTAGGATATGGTCGGACGAAAGTCTGGCCGACAATTGGAATTTAAGTATGCTCTGCCCAATCCACAAAAAGGGAGACTCCCCAATCTGCGCCAACTGCCGTGGCATAAGTGTCCTAAACATCCCATATAAGGTTCTATCGAACGTATTGTGTGAAAGATTAAGATTAAGAAGAAGTGTGGTTTTAGATCTGAAAACTCAACAACTGGCCAGATATTCACCATGCGGCAAATTTTGGAAAAGACCCGTGAAAAGAGAATCGTCACACACCACCTCTTCGTCGATTTCAAAGCTGCCTTTGACAGCACGAAAAGGAGCTGCTTTTATGGCTTCAACAAGCGCACCGTTAGTTCTGCTTTCTCCAAGTTGAACAAAGAAGTGAAGATAGTGAACGAAGGCAAGAGAAAATATCTTCTGTCACCTAACAAACAGTCGTCGCATTCGCGACTTGACTCCTATGTAACTGTTGACAGTCATAACTTTGAAGTCGTAGATAACTTCGTCTATCTTGGAACCAGTATTAACATCAACTACAATATCAGCTTCGAAATCCAATGCAGAATAACTCTTGCCAACAAGTGCTACTTCGGACTGAGTAGGCAATAGAGAAATTAAGTCCTCTTTCGTCCAAATTCTACAAATCAGTTATCATCCCGTACTGCTCAATGGTGCAGAAGCATGATGACAACATCTGATGACCGCATTCGATGGAACAATGAGCTGTGCGAGATATATGAGGACATTGACATAGTTCAACGAATTAAGAGACAGCGGCTACGCTGGCTAGGTCATCTCGTCCGAATGGGTGAAAACACTCAAGCTTTGAAGGTTTTCGATTTAGTACCCAGCGTTGGAATAGAGGGACCTTTACTCCGTTGGGGAGATCAGGTGGAGAAGGATCTGGCTGCTTTAGGTATCTCGATTTGGCGCCAATAAGCGAAAAGAAGAAATAACTGGCGCGCTTTTGTCAACTCGGCTATAACCGCGTAAGCGATATCTACGCCAATAAAGAAGAAGAGGGTATGTACTTATAACCGGAACAGGCTTTAATAACTGTTACAAAGTTTGTAGCACCCAGGAAAAATGTAGAAATTACATATACACGAGCTAAGCCGATTTAGACATCTCAGTTTTTGAGATATCGATTGGAAATTTCGCATACATTCTTTTCTCTCTAAGACGTTGGTCATGTACCGGCACCGCCAGTGACGGACCATATATTAACTAATTTGGATTTGATTATTGAACAAGACAGCGGCAGAGTCCCAGAAGAAGCTGTTAAGGTCAGATCACCATAACATATAGCTGCAATACAAACTGTCAGACACAAAAAACAAAATTGTGTAAGGATTCTATGGTATCTGTGAAGGATATTATAGCTTGTGTGCCACCGAGATTAACGTTCTTTCTTTTCTCATGAATTAATGAGCAATATATTTGCAATGAATTTGCCAAATCGTTGGCTTCTATAACAAACAAATGCAAGAACAATAAAAATCTCTTACATGCGCGTTAAAAAAATGCTGACAATGTTAAATGTTAAATGAAAAAACAATTTTTTTCTTATTTAATGTAATGATCTAAGGCAAAGGCTAAAATCAAACTTTTTTTTATACCTGGTAAAGATGAAAATATTTTTTCCATTATAGCGATTAACGGTATTGGCAAGTGAAATGAACGATTATTTTTTTGTGGATTTTCATGTGCATATTTGTGGTTGTTAAATGTTATTGTTATTTTTTTATTATCATTATTGTTATGCAATTGCAAATAGATATTGGCATAAAATATTTTTTTTTTTGAGAATTTTTGTACGCAATTCAAGGCAAATACACATTATGACAATTTTCATTGTAAACGTTATTATTGTCATTGTTATCACACAGTTAGTGGTAAATGTATATTTTTTAAAGCATTTTTTGGTTTTCATTTTGCAGTTCACATTGCAAATTGCGAGTTTATCAAGTCGGTTAGTTGGTTGGTTGGTTGTATTTGTTGTTGTCGTTTGATTTTTTTGTAAGTTACAAACGTTGTTAGTTGTTGTTGTTGTAGTTGGTTGTGTTGAAGTTGTGAAGTAGTTAGATTGGATTGGGTAAGACGGTTGTTGATTAGTTTAACGGTTGTTTGGTCATTTACAGGATGGTTGGTATATGTTTAAGGGGGGCAGGTGGTGGTTTTACAAAGCGGTGTACGTTATTTTAATTCATAGTGTATTATATATGTATATGTTTGCCATTGTAGCATTTAGTGTGTTTGCATGTGTATTAGTAGTTGTGATTGTGTTTGCTTTTTTTAAGTTTTTTTTGTGTTTTTTCATTAAAAAAAACTTTTTTGTGGTTTTGTATTTTTTTTTTGGGAGCGGGAAAATGTTCATACATCGATATACAAACAAAGGTGTCAAGCGCAGCAGGTTGTGGCAACAACACATTTATTTGTACATCTTGTACGATGTTCTGTTAGTAATGCGGCAGCACATTACGCTACTATATTCTATTTGCTCAGTAGAAAGCACCACCATAACTCAAAACGACAGTCTATTGTATTTATTATTTTTTTTTTAGTAAATCTTTCAATGCTCTCAACTTTTTGTGCAATATTTAAATATTGTTTTAAATTTCAATTTCTTTAATTTTTGCGAGCGGAGATTTGTGAAGCCACGCTGAAGCCTTGCTTAAACTCTCAATGAGACATTTTTACAACACCAATAAAAAAATATGGTTTTCCAGCTATTTTTGCATGACGAATTGTTGCCTTAAAACTGACTTGGCATTATAAGCCAACCAGCAAGGCTCCAGGCATGCACTCCCTTCATCTCTTTGCCGGCACAATGAAACGTTTCAATTATATTGTTGTTGTTTTTAAGCTTTATTTCTCGTAAGTGGGTGTTTAACTGCTTGTCAAATGTCTAAGTGCGTGTGTGTGTGCTTTCTGTCTTGTGTCTGCTTTTGCGTGTTTTATTGTTTTGCATTTAAGCTTCTTCTGCTTTTGCTCTCCCAATTCTCTGATTTTTTTTTTTAATTTCTAAATTTTTTCTTGTGTGCTGTGTGGTTGTTGTTGTAGACATCGAGATAAATACACTACACTTAATAAAGTATTATACATTATTTACATATATACACACACATAGCAGCAACTCAAGTTCTATACAAAACGTGCTGTAAACCAATTGCAAAAAAAAACACAAAAACAAAAAAAAATTACAAAAATTCGAAACACTAATATTGATTTTGTCTGACTGCTTGGAAAAACTTGTTTGAATTTTAACAGCTTATTAGACTTAATAGCTCCCCGGTCCAACTAAACACGAATAACTATGGTAACTGAGACACTTGCAAACATATGCGTCTCGCTTGCAAAACGAAACACAGTTGCAACATACAAAAACAAAAAAAAAAGTATTAAAATATTAAACAAATCACATACTTAGAACTTCAATTTCTACTGTCCTTGGACGCAGGCGGTGTACTTACCGACCTCACACGAAACGGTTCGCACGAGTTCTGTTGTAAATCTACGAAATTCTACTAACTTTAACAAGGAAGTATTTCGAAGAACTTGAAATTTCTTTATACCGTTTATTAATTTTTTTAAAATTATGTTTATAACTATTTTTTTTTCTATAATTATTATAGAGATTAGAAATGCGTCAAATAAGTATAGTTATATGATTTTTCAATCGTATGTAAAACAAATTTCGCTTTGACGTAGAGTAAAATAGCTGAAAAGGTCTAGTATTGAATCAAAATGCCCTTTAAAGCGTTTGAAAATATACTACTATAAAAGCTTTTCTTTAAATACTATACTGAAAGTACACGTTGCTTGGTCCTTGTATTAGGTTTAGCCAACGGACTTAAACATTTATTAACCCTACTTGTACCAAGTCCTAACTTATATCAAAGGCGAATGTATGCCACGCTTATCAAGGCTCTCTCTATGTTTGTCCAAAAACAGCTGATGTTAAGCCAGTCAAACACGTTTCGAAGTGTGTATTGTGGTGGCCGACAGGTGGCGCACAGCTCGCAAAAATATTCACAAACGGCAATGTGAAAATATCACCGAAACTTTGGACTGAAATCTCAGCCAGAAAGTTGAGTTTTACTTTCATTCTTGATGGTGAAAACATCTAGACTTGAGAAGTTGTGTGGAGAAGGCTAAAATAACTGGATGTTTAAGGGTTCCCGAAACATTACATAATTCTTACCAAAACGAAGCCATCGAAGCAAACGTTTGAGCTATTTTTAATGATTTGTTCTACCAGAAAAGTAAGTAATGCTATTTCAAGAAATCAATGAGCTTATCCGCTTATATTTAATGTTAAACCTTTTTAACAAAGTTATTCTATGTAATCAGTGCCTATCTTCGTCATCAATAGCATCGATTCTCTTTGTGTTAAAACTGTACGTGTGCCAGGTCACAGCGGAATCGGTGACTGATGAGCTAGCCAGAAAAGGCACCCTAGAACCGCTATCAGTAGAATGGGAGCGGGTCGCTGTTCCCGTATCCTCTGGTGTTCTACTACGAGTATTAGATAGCTGGTTTCAAGGCTTAAACCGAACTGGCTTTCTGAGTTCTTCATCTCTATGGATTCACAAGGGACTACATATAACAGTCCACGTTTGATCTATCTGTATTAGCCATCTAACGGTTACGGTTAAAAAACCTAAAAGAAAATCGAATAACTAGATGGTGCGGATCTAGCACGACTTTAAATTTTCCGATAAGATGGCTTGAGTTATTACGAATTATACACTGTTGAGGCAATTTGTTTTGCAATTTTTTTGATTCCTTGACTAGTTATCTATGTACTACTGTGGCAAAAGTAAGATTCTCTAATTAAAGAATGTGTCAAATGTCACATCAAAATAATCTAAACATAAAGTGCATTCGGCGATTTTTACGGTGAGTGAAATTATTTAACAAAGAAGTTCCATTAAATTATGTGTGCAAGATGAAATTTCTGGTGCCGAAACGTTCAGAATGTTGGAAAAGGCCTCAGTGATATTTGTTTGTCATGAAGAGGTATCTATGATTGACGACGAACCACATACACCAACTGATGATCAACACATCAATAAAATAAAGGAATTGGTGTTTAAGAATCGACGGTTAACAGTCAGAAATCTTACTGTCATAGTTGGAATATCGGAAGGATCAGTGAAAATCATTTTGAAAAACCATTTGGGAATAAGAAAAGTGAAAGCACGATTGGTTCCACAGTCACGTATGATTTTCGAAAAACAGCGTTGCGTTAACGTCTGTGAAATAGTGCTTTCCGATTATCAGAGTATCAGGAAACATATTATTTCTGGCGATGAGTCATAGCTTTATGCTTACGACCCGGAAACAGACGATCAATCGGCCGAATATCGTAACAAACGGGAGTAGAAGTGGAAAAAACGTCAAGGCAAGTCGATTATCAAGGTTATGTTGATAGTTTTCTTCAATTATCGAGGTGTGGTGGAGTCGGAACTCTTTCCGACCGGACAAACTGTCGACAAGGTATACTATTTGAGTGTTATGCGTTATTTACGCGAAGCTGTTAGTAAAAAAATACCAGAAGTATGGGCCGACAACTCTTGGCATTGATTCTTTGCGAGTTTTTCGCCAAACTATCAACCAATATCGTGCGGCAGCCACCTTATGCGCCTGATTTAGCTCCTGGTCAAAGTCTTACTATTTTTTCTCGTAGTAGTATTGCTATAGATATATATGTATATACAATTCAGACATTAAAGTAAATAATAAAATCGCATATTAATCAAATTAATGGAAGAGAAATACTTCAGAAATACTTCCTTGTAGCAAACTTTGCCACTCTAGAGATTTTCATAACTTTGTTTAATTGTATATAGAATTGTACGAATATAATTTCACCTTTATTTCACAATTATACAAGTATCATTGCTTCCAATAATCTGGCTAATTAACCGCTTTTTAACTAATTTCTTTGCCGAAAATCCCTAGATTGAACTGCATGTGCTTGTACAAACCTGTGTGCTTAGGTCCAATACCGTTATTGGCTACAAAATAGTAATAACCCTAAACCACTATTTCTATTTAAGTATATACTAAAGTATATATGCTTTTATAGACCTACTAAATATTCAGCTTTCTCCACTAAATCACTACAACTAAATGCTGCTGTATTTATTTAGTCGTTCATGAATGTTTGTATGCATGTAAGCGTTTAACGCTAGGACACCTACAGCTATTGCTAGTTGCTAGTTGCTATTGTTATAAATATTTGTATTTGTTGTAGCTCATTAAATAGTAATTGTAGTAGTAGTTAGTTGGTTATGGAAAGTAACACGTGCTTGCAACAGCTGACTGACAACTGCAACTATTTCTTGTATATAGTATATTTGTACATATATATTTCTTGTAAATTACTTAGTTTTTGTTTTATATTAAATTATTTACTAGCGTGCGGCCGTTGAAAGGCGGCACCAAAAAGTAGTAATGAAAAATTCTTTAAGTCACATTTCACGTTTGAACATTTCGGTTTGCTTTTGTTGTTATTGTTTCTGCGTGATTATGTTTTGTAGTAGATTACAAACCATAACAAAATAAAATGGAAGATTTCTTATTAAAAATAAAAATAATAAATTATTTATTAAAAAAAAAATGAAATTATAAAACTGCATTTGCAGAAAAAAGTCAGTCTTATTTTTACTTTTGTAATTTTTTGCTTAAATACATATATGTATATGTATGTATAGGTAGTTATATGTATTATTACTCGTATAAGGCGCTGAATTTTTGTTGAAATGAAACCCACTTGCATTGTTGTAATGTCAGTACGCTGAGTTAACGAAAATGTTGCATTGAATTGAAGGCGCTTTGGCGATTTTGGGTAGCGAATTTTTGGGGGTTCAAAAACTCATACAAAATTTCAATATTCGCATTTGAAATTTTTTTACACAACTACGGGATTTTTGAGGCGCTACAATGTTTTTTAATATTTTTTTTTTGATTTTCTAGTCCAGGTTTTATACAGAAAATAAGAGAATTTAATTTCAAACAAATCAAATAAAGAAAACAAGTTTAGGAAAGCTCAAAAAAGTAACTGGAAATAATTTTAGGATAATCATTACTACTTTTGAAAATGTTTTAGCTTAAAACTAAACGCGTTTTTCGTTAGCTAATCTTTGATTTGTGACAATAGTACTACCCTCTTCAATCAAATTCTTTGTAAAATTGAAAAAAACGCGCTTCCGCATAGATCTTTGAGTTACTCGAAAACCAAAAAATTTAGAAATATTGAAATTGAAATTTGCACACAAATAATTAACTGAAACGTACATTTGACAACGTTTTCTTAAATACAGCACATTTATGTATTTACATACACAGAAGAAATTGTTTGAATTATTTAGAAAGTGAAATAAAGGCTTAGAGAAACTTACAAATATACAAAAATCAAGCAAAACTTTGTTTCTTTTTTTGATTATTGCTTCACAACACTATTTACATTTAGATAAGAAAGTAATTAGAAGACGTTTATGTTTTTTTTTGTTTTTTTTTTTCAAAGAGGAAAAGCTTATCAACTGCATTTTGGAATTGAAACTACAACTAAAGTAGAAGAAAGTAAAACAAAATGTTGGAGAGTGGATTGAAAAAGCTTGAATGATGTAAATGAGTCCTGCTTTAGTTCGTATGTATGCACCTATATGAGTTCTTTAAGTGTTTGTTGTTTTTTTTTTTGTAATTTCTATTCATTAAAAAAATCGTTATTGACCTTAAAGTGCCGACTTTTTGATAGTTTTGTGTCTAGTTGCTGATTTTGCTCAAGAGATATGTGTTTTGGTAAAGTTCCTCGCACATTTTTTGTAATTGTTGTAGAGAGAACCAAAAAGAAAATATATTGTTTCAGCTTTTAAGAAGAAATTCAGTGATTCTTATTATGCTTGGGTGAGGTTTGTGGCACTGATCTTCATGTTGTCTTACTCCTTCTATCTCTCCCGAAATGTCTATATGTACTGTCACATGGTAAAGCAAAAGGCCTTTTTAAGGCCAAAAGTCCTCTGCATTCAACTAAAGATATTTCGAGAGTATCTCAAATTTCAAATAGGTAGCTGGATAGTAAAATTGAGGCTTTGCACTGCGATCTATGGTCTATTGTGCCCTCCCATATATCACATATGGTCACCAAGTTCCACCATCCGAAATAATTCTAGGAGCCTGCTATGCTCGACTGAGGTGATGTAATCCTTGTTCACGTAGATGGAATCTAGGGCCTTGAGCCTGCTTCTGCAAATTGCTGGGCATTCCAGAATCTGGTGTTCTGGAGTTTCCTGTTCCATGCCACAGAACCGGCAGTTTACGCAAGAGACTAGCCTATGTTGGACAAGTGCTTCCTGAGTCTGTAGTGCCCTGTAGAGGCGGAAGGAGGCGGAATTTGTACCGGGGGAGGTTGATCATTTCCTTAAACCCTCCCAGAAGTAGGTTGACATGGCGCATACCTGCGGACAATGTTATTCTCTCCCACTCTTTTCTCTGTGCGGAGCAGTTCTGTTATAGTGTGGAATCTACTGCAATGCATGGTTCTGGTCCCATCATACTGAACGCTGCCGCAGAGCTTTTTGAAGATTTTTAAAGACTCATGAATAGTGTATAAGTAGGTTCCGGCGAAAGTCTGACTTGTGGCGTAGATGTACTTTTACACATTTATAGATCTATGAAAAATACATGCTCTGTTATCTGAATATAGCTGCTATTAACTTCTGCTCTGAAATCAATAAACCAGAAGTTCTACAATTTGGAGTTCATAAAAAGAAGTTATGTGTACAACACCCGTTTCTCCACTATATGATTTGGGCAAAAGTCAGTAGAGAGGGTTGATAATAACAAATATAATAGAGCTCTAGAACTCTTGAGCTTAAATTACTTTGCACAGGTGCAAATATCAATGTTGCATGTATGTTCTTCTTCTGTTTATAGAATCCGATTTAGAAGCATTCGAAATCGCGAAAGTTATTTAAAATTTGGATTAATTCACTTGCATCAATTTGCGATTTCTACCACAACAAGGCAATATGACAACGATCAAAAGAAATCGAGTAAATGAAATTTTAAATTTTGGGAGTGCGTTAGGGCTTGAAGTTAGCTGCTGAATAAATAAGTTGGAATAGAGAAAGAGAGATAGAGAGATATAAATCATCAAATGTAATACACATAGGTAATTTTTCAACTCTTTAGTTTTCAGTGACAGACTTTCACAGAGTGGTTTGCTGAAGCATTCATGATCCTATGATGCCACGAGTCTCTATGTCTTTTTATGTGTGGCAAATAAAACGGATTTTCGTTGATTTCACTTAGCAAATTAAATTAGTATAAATCTTATATTTGACTAATTGGATAGGCGAGAATGTAAGAAAACAGTGAGGTATGTAATTGTTTCAAGTCTAGAAAAGCCTGCTCTCGACGAATAGAGTCAACATTCTACAAGTCTAACTAGGTGTTAACCCATAAAACATTAAACTATATTTACAAAGTAACACATATCTCAGCAAGATAAGAAACCTAAATTTTTTTCACTTTGTCTTGGTCAATTAAGCTTTTTGGTAGTTAGTAATAAAAGTGCTTTCCTCCTTTTTCTGTGAGTATCTATGTTTTTAATTTTTAAGTTTAATTGTCTGTCTCTGGTTAGTAGCAGTGCTTGCATTTTACTTTTACAAGAAAGTAAATTTTTATTGTGTCTTGTATGTACATGTGTTGTGTTAATTGTTAATGCGATTTAGTAAACAAAGTAATAATGTTAGTAAAATTAGGTACATATATACAAAAATTTGTTCAAAGCAACCAACACAACCAAATACCGAAATAAAATTCAATAAAAGAAACTTGCAAATCGTAAAACTATTAAAAATAAATATTTAAAAAAATATTTATGCACGAAAAATATATACTATTTAAGAAATAAAGAATTATTAAATTAATTAATATTTTTATATAAACTTTCCGATAAAAAAATTTAAATGAAAATACATTGTTATAAATAAAAAATATTTTATAAGATAATAAAACTGTTCGATAAAAAATATTTTTTGTATGAAAAAGATTAATAAAAGAACTAAAAATAAAACTACGAAAAAAAATTTTAAGAAATATTAAAAACAAAAAACAATTTTAAATTTTACTCTTAAAAATTGAAAATTTAAAAATTTTTTGCTTAATTTTTCATTACTAAAAACATGTAAAAAAATATTAATTTTATTTTATAAACTTTTTAGGTAATAAGATCGGAAGAGCACACGTAAGTAAATTTTTATGAATAAATATTCTTTATAATATAAATAAATTTTTTAAAAAAATTTTTTGCAGGAAAAAATATAATATAAAATATTAATAAAAGAACTAAAAATAAAACCACAAAAACTAATTTCAAAAAAAAAAAATAAAATTTTGTTCTTAAAAACTAAAAATTTAAAACATTTATTTTTAAAATTAAGAATTTTAAAAATTTATAAATCTTATTTTTAGAAGTTAAAAATTAAAAAACTTAGCATTAAAAATTAAATATTTATATTTTTAAATTATTTATCAATTGATTTTGATAAGCCTTTCAATTATTAAAAATTAATTTTTTAATTTTTATCAATTTATTTTGAATATAAAGCTTTAATTGTTAAATATATTATCTTCATATTTTTATAAATATAAATTATAATTATATAAATAAAATATAATTTTTATTTTTTTATAAAAATAATTTTAGTTTAGTAATCTTCTTTTAAATAAATAAAATTTTGAAAATAAATAATTTTATTTTATAAATAAAAACACACAAAAAATAAAAATTAAAATTAAATTAAATAAAATTAAAAAACATATATTTTATCATGAAATATTTTATTATTATTACTTATATCTTTTCTAAAACAAAATTTTTTTATTAACGGAAATTTACTTATTTTTAAAACAACATTTCGTTGTTGTTATTTATCATGAAATATTTTATTATTATTACTTAAATCTTTTCTAAAACAAAATTTTTTTATTTACGGAAATTTACTTATTTTTAAAACAACAACGAAATGTTTCCGTAAATAAAAAAATTTTGTTTTAGAAAAGATATAAGTAATAATAATAAAATATATCATGATAAAATATATTTTTAACCATTAGTTAAAAAAAGATTTCATAAAAATTAAATAAATTTAATTTAATAATATTTTAAAGATAAGTAAATTTCCATAAATAAATATTTTTCTGTAATAAAAAAGTACAAGTAACAATAATAAAACATGAACATAAAAAATATTTTTTATAAGAAATAATTATGATAAATATTAGTTAAAAAAAAACATTGCATAAATATTTTTAAATAGTGTCATAGAAAAAAATAAAATTAGAATTAACTGATTCAAAGCATTTCAGTGTAGCGAAACGCTTGCTGGCAGTTGATTTTTACTGTTTTTTTTAATTTGTTTTCAAATAAAATTTGGTTTTAATAAATTTTGAAATTAGTTTTTTCCAGAATAGGTAACTGTTTTTTGCGTTTGGTATTTTTGTATTTGTTTTTCTTGATTTAAGTTTTTCATTACTTCTTTTCAACTAACCTCAGACACAGGGAGAAGTTTCTATGTACTACAACTGACCTGTAGCACAGTGCCATCAAGGTGAAAGTAACAAAAACGAACCCAACAACTGACATTAGTACACCGACCAGGAATACTGTATTTGAGCCGTGGTAGTTCTCTATACGAGTGTGAACGTTGTTATTGTTTTAGTTGTTATTTGGTGGCAAGTAAGATGATTTTTTGTTTGTTTTGTATCATTTTTTTTTAAGTTGTTGTTGTGTAATATTATATATATATTTTTTTAAGGTGGGTGGGGCGGGTAGTGGGTTGTGTAGAAGTATATAAAATAATTGATATTGATTTTTTATTTTTTTAATTTTTTGTTTTTGGTAGGAGCAGGGAAGCGGTATATGTAGTTTTGTTTGTAGGCGTTTAAGAAAATATTTGTTATATATAATGTTCATATGTATATGTGTGTAGAGTACATTCATTGAAAAAGTTTTCAGTATTTCAGTTTAGTAACACAAGAACCAAAAAAAATATAGCACACAAGGTTGGGCGTCGTATACACATTGTTATTGTTGTTGTTGTTCCGCAAGCGTTGTGGACGTTATTTAGGCGTTGGTTGTTGTAGTTTGTGGTGCAGTTGACGTTGTATTTGTGACGCGCAATTTGTATAAAAATAAAGTTTAGAATTTCATTTGATTGGCATAAGTCAATATAGTAGGGATATACATATATTATAAGATTGTTTGGCTTAAATACAGGAGAAAGGCATATGTATTAAATAATTTTCGTTTTACTTCGCCAAGGAAACAAGTTTCCAGGCAGCGAGTATAATGAGCGTGAAGTTAACGCGACTTCTTTGCTAGCATTACTTTGGTTTTGTTTACGCAGGTGTCTATGTACTACAGTGGCAATAAAACTCTTATATATTTTGGATGTAGCAACTTGTGTGGGCAATAAATAAGTACGAGCACTTCAGTTTGATTGAAGCGTTCTCGGCTGCTGTGCCGGTTGTTTGTGGTTGCTGGCTGCAATATTAATCAAGTATAAATGCAACACCAACAACACCACCAGCAACCTCAACTACTATGACAATGGTAATCCACTAATACACGCATTGTGATGTGATTTGATTTTATTTGGCAAGGAGCAATGAGTGAGGCGGGTTCGAAAAAGCGGCAAAAGTGAAAAAGTAGTACGAAACGGCCATATACATATGTATGTTTATAGTGTAGTATATATGTGTGATAGCAACACTCCCCACTCGTATGCAAGTGTGAGCAGTAATGATTTGGAGCGCTTGGGTGTTTACATTGGCGTTGTCTTTATTTTATTATTTTATTTTACTACGCTTTGGAGCAAAAACTTCGCCAGTCTACGCAGTTGTTATGCTCGGCACGTACATGAAGTGTCTTTCACATGACTTCTTTGCTGGCTGATTCTTAAAATTTAGCTGGCTTGCATCCAAAAACTTGACAGATGTGTTACTGGCATGACAATTGCGGTGAATTCGGCATTGTGCTAACGTCTGTCGCATAAAGAATTCATACACACATATATACATGCACATATATGGCATGTGTTATGTATATATCGTTCAGCTTCGTGCAATTTATATTTTAAATAATGCTAATCCTTTGTAAAATCGTGCTTTTTAGCTGTAATGGCTTTATAGTCAGCATTTAACTGCTTTCCTGCGCAAAATATATTCTGAAAATTTGTTTTCCAACTGCTTTCGTATTCTGCACAAGTTATGTAATTATTTGACTGCATTTAATATTATATAAATACAAAACAAATAGTGAAAGTTGTAGTAAAGAAAAGAAATAACTATATACATACACATATATAAAAATATTCATATCAGTTAGTAAATAAGAAAGCATGTAATTTATGCTTCGTTATGTACATACAACTTGTACAAAAGTTTTCATTTTTTTTTTGATTTCTTCACCATACGAATTATACACAAATATACACAATTATGTATAAGGAACAATTACACGTGACATAGGATCAATACATTAAGACACATGTGGTCACATCACACAGAGTTCTTAAGATGCGGTGATCAGATGATACATACATACAGTTGTGAGTGTGATGTACAGTGGTACAGTGTGCTGTTTTATGTGTTTATTTAGTGCAAATTTACTTAATTTGAAAATAGCTTTGATTTCGTAATTTTTTCAGCTTCAAAAAATACGATTTAATACCAATTTTTATTTGCTAAATTCCTTTGCTTCAAAAATAAATATTTCTTTAAGCATAATTAGTCAAGCTTAGATATAAAAATTACTTAATAAAAACTAGTTGCTCGAAAAAAATAATAAAATATTATAAGACAACGGGCGACAGCGAGCTATTTTAAGCAAAAACTCACATTTGTGAAGAAATTGTGCAAAAAATTAAAATTAAAAAAAGTAAATAGTCATTTTTTGTCGATAAAAAAACGTTCTCAAAAATTTATAATTTATGGCGAGTTTTGAAAAAAAAAATCGGGTTGCGTCCATTTAAAATTGCTCTGCCTCTAGAGCTGTAGCTGTTGGACCACCGTAAACGTAAATTGCTGATTTTGCCTGTGAACAACTTGAAAACAATAATGATTTTTTTAAGAAAATCATCTTCACCGATGAGGCTCACTTGTATCTGAGTGCTCCAGCAGTTAAATAAAACTGTCCATTCTGGAGCACAGAAATTACACAAATTATTCATAAACAACCATTACATTCACCTAAATTGACAGTTTGGTGCAGTTTTTAGTCTGGTGGAATCATCTGTCCGTACTTCTTTCGAAGTTAAACTGGTGAATCCGTTACAATCAATGGAGAGCGGTATAGATAGATGATAACCAACTTTTTATGACCGCAGTTGGAAGAAGTTGATCTTGACAACAGCTGGTTACAACAAGACGGGAATTGTTGCGAGAAAAGCTTTGGAGATTTCAAGAAATTGTGACATTGAATGGCCTTCAAGTAGTTGTGATTTAACACCATTAGAATTTTTCTTGTAGGGTTATTTGAAATTTTGACTCTCTTCAAACTTTAGAAGTCAATATTGAACGTGCTACGGGCTGCTATGTATATTTCTGGCCTAGGCAACACTAAGTGTTGCCAGGTGCAATCTGACATTTCCATTGGAAAGTTTGACATTTTTTAGCAAAACATCACTCAGAACGTTTTGTCATTTAATCGGAATTAACTCGTGAACATTTTCGTGCGATCATTTTTCACAACTTTCGACGTGGATTATCACGACAAGAGTGCATCGATGAACTAAAATCTTTGTATGGCTATGAAGCACCATCCTATAGCACTGTGAAAACTGGTACAACGAATTCAATCGTGGCCGACGCTCGCTCTAAAGACGAATTCCGTGAAGGTCGTTCAAAAACAGCCGTTGTGCCAGAAAACATCGATGTCCGTACGTGAACTGATAATGCAAGACCGTCATGTAACATACCTTCAGATAGAGGCATGCCTATGCATTTCTCCCACCAGCATACATTCGATATTGCATGAACACCTGGCCGTAAAAAAGGTTTGTTCTCGTTGAACCCCGCACAATTTGACAATCGCTCCAAAAAAGGCTCGTGTGGATTGGTGTAAAGAAATGCTGAAAAAATACGATCGCGGTGCTTCCAAAGACGTTTATAAGATCATCACAGGTGACGAATCATGGATCTATGCGTATGAGCCCGAAACAAAACAGCAATCGACCGTGTGTGTCTTCCAAGACGTGCCAAATCCAACGAAAGTTGTTCGTGGAAGAAGCACTTCGAAGCAAAAGGTCGGCTGTTTCTTCGGCAAAACTGGTCATGTGGCGATTGTTCCGCTTGAGCAACGTAGGACGGTCAATTCTGAGTGGTATACCACCACTTGTTTGCCTGAAGTCTTCGGCGAAATTCGAAAAACGAACAAGAGAAGGCGAATCATTGT
This sequence comes from Bactrocera tryoni, assembly GCF_016617805.1. Taxonomy (NCBI): domain Eukaryota; kingdom Metazoa; phylum Arthropoda; class Insecta; order Diptera; family Tephritidae; genus Bactrocera; species Bactrocera tryoni. The sequence goes on from NC_052502.1 coordinate 43,789,911, forward strand.
GCACCATGACAATGCGAGCTCTCACACATCGGCTCAAACCAGCGCCTTTTTGACCGGCCAAAACGTCGAATTGATGGGTCATCCGCCGTACAGCCCTGACTTGGCACCTAATGACTTCTTTTTATTCCCACACATCAAGAAAATAAAGCGTGGTCAACGATTTCCGTCGCCAGAAGACGCTGTTGAAGCATTCAAAAACTATGTTTTGGAGGTGTCTCAATCGGAGCGAAAATTGGTTTGAGCGCATGCAAAAGTGTGTAAATCTTGACGGAGAATATTTTGAAAAATATTAAAACCATTTTCGTCGATAAATATTCCTATTTTCATTATTAGGCCAGAAATATATATAGCAGCCCTACGACTTGATTTAAAAGAAAAGTACACGAAAATTGGGTTTATTGAATTGTTTCTGCAAAGGGAGTCATGGATGCTATTTGAGTGTTGTTATGGAGAAGTAAGAACATAATCACATTGAATAAAAAAAAAACAATTCATTTTCCTTAACAACTACCCTGTATATATAAGGCGCTTATTTTTGTTGCTAGTCTAGACTCAAACCCACAAAATGGTGCTGAACTCGGACCAAGGCGAGTATAGTTGCTGTTTGATGACAGTATACCAAAAGTTACGTTATGTTTGGATACCGACTACCTACCGCAGGCAACAGTGCCAGCAGTCACCATTTTACGTATATTACCGATTGCTATCAATCATTTCATAGTTGACAGAAATGTCAAAGTTAGACATTAGTTCAAGAAATGTTGATTACAGTAGTTTGCGAGGTTAGATGTTGGATTTTACGAAAAAATTGTACACTATTTTACACAAGTAATACCAACATTGATTTTACAAAAAATGTTTAACCTTAAACTGGCTTCAATAGCTATCCGTAATCCGTAAAGCAAAAATGTATTATTGTATTCAACGCAAGTATATGGGCAACTATAATTAGGTAGTCTTCCTCAATAGGGCTGCTAAGCAAGCTTAGAGCGTACGACATATATCTGTATTATACTCGTATGTAGTATTTATAAAAAAATAGTGAGAACAGGGAATATATAGGAACAGCCTCTTTGAAAAATATTTGACTATTTACATATACAGAAATATTCTCACTTTTTTGAAATCTAGTAATTAAAAAAAACCCTCTTAAGGTGTTTATTTATTTAGAAGTTGTTTTCATTAAAGTCAAGGTTTTTGTTTATGTAAATGTTAGGACATTACAAATACTCAGCACTAAAAATAAATAACCTAAGTGAACAAAGCTATGAAGCTATTAAGAAAATCTTTTTTCTTTGTTTCCTAAAAATGCAGTTTTAAAAGCAAATATATGTATTCACCATATTTGAATGCAATAATCTGTGTGAATATACATAGGTCAGATTAGATTATACTGGTCACCTGTCATATATATTCATATATGTTTATATAACACATAGAAATATATTTTTAAGCTCCACATCATCACAAATACAGTGCTTGCCATTAATTTCACTTATTGTAGAGAATTTGAGCTTGAAAGCAATAAAAATAAAAACCAAAAGCATATCTATTCATCAACTGGCGTTATTTTTGAGAGCACGTAGTGTTAGTTTGCAAAGTGAATTATGAAAATAAAACTGAAATAGCAAATCATCAGTTACATAGAAATAAAAAATAAACAACTTAACTGATGAAGTTGATTTGCCGTTTGCTGGTGTTGTATAACGAGCGTGTGGCATGTGGCGTGTGGCGCGTGACTATGAAATGTGATCAAATAAATTGATAACATAAAATCAAAGCTAAAATGCACGTCATTGATGTACACAAAATGGAAAGCTTAAATTGCGATGAATATTGGCAAAATGCTAAAAATTGCATCAGCAAAGCGCAAATTCTCTATTAGCAAATTTATGTATGTATGTATGCATGTACATATATAACTGTTTGCCAAAAATATCAATAAATATTAATCGAATGAAAATTGGAAACTGCCATTCAAAAGCACACTGACCATTGGCTGTTGAAAGTAATTAAAAGCGAAATTTTGACAGGAAACCATGCTGCGGCTGAGGCATTTTATTTTTATTTTAATTTTTAATGAACTAAATTTGTAAACGTCAACGACAGAACCGTATTTGTGTATAGCATGTTTTTACTAAGTGAAAATTTGAACTCTCTTTGAGTTCGTTATATTATATGTAGTCTATTTGGTATTTGTGATAAAACTATCTAACTGCACTGTTATATGCTCTGAGTAATACAGCAATAACTTTTTTTTGAAATTAATTCATGAAATGTGTTAATTAAAAATAAATTTGTTTGAAAATTTAAATAGATGCCTGTACGAGTATATATTTGTTTGCAATTTTGAAGCACTGTTTCAAGTTTTCTACCTCATTTTTTAGCTGTTTCTACCGACTAATGTAGTCAATTAGCAGATTGTTGCCTTAATGCATATATTTCCTTGTTTATACATGTAATTAGCTGAGGCTATTAAGGCATATGTAAATTGAGCCATTATAGTTGGTGCTCTAACTTACTCAATTAGTATTGAAATTTCATTGTAACCAAGCAACAGCAGTTGTTTTGACTTCTTTGGCAAAATTATACATGTAAAAGATCTAAAATATAAATCTGTAATATTTTTGCATTACACTCTTGGTAAATTAAAACAAAAATACTGAATATGCCATAGTCAAATTATAAGTAAATTGAAAATAAATGGGATTTATTGATTTCTAAATTAGTATCTATCACTAGAATCCTATTTGATATACATATAAAATATCAAAAACCACACTAGTCAATTAGCTAAAGCAATTAAGTTGTATATAAATTGTGTTCAAACGTACTACTCAAATTAGTTTAAATTATTATTACAGAGAATTTTCAAAAAGTAATGAAATTATATTTCTGGAAAGTAAACGAAATGAAAATAGTATACAAATTAAAGCATTTTATTTATTGGCCCATTAAAAATATGTTTCAACCCTCCACAGTTTTAAACAATAAAGATAATAATTATTTAAAATTTTATTTTTGCCAAAAATTTACAATATGAATGGCTATCAGATACCAATCACAGGCAATCGAGGCGCCAATCGCCATTAGCTTTTTATTATCTATCACAACATTCCTTATTATGGTAAACAGCACAAGATCAGTTCTCAAGATCAGACAACTCCTCAATATTATTTGCCTGCGGTATTTTCCAAGTTTTGGAATTGTATGGTATTAATAAATTTTATGGAAAATATTGTACTTTCTTATTTTTATTTTCTTGTTTCCAAAAAATAACTCAGAGTTGCTATGTGCGCTTTCAATTATACTGGCTCCAGTTGCCATTCGCAAAGCAAAATCCTCGTATAGTAGAGGAGTCAATTATTTATTATTAGTCAATTAATATTTTCAAGAAAATATTTTAGTTTTTTAATGATGTTACGTTTCTCTCACGCAATAAGATTTTTAACTCAATTCATTGCGAATTATTGCCTAATTAGTTTCACAAATATTAAATTTCTCAGCAATATGGTAAATTGAGAGCAATATGGAACTATATTGCTCAAGTTTGCTTAACTGCTCAATTGAGTGATAACAGTTTATGTTAATTGACTTAATATAGCAACTGTCTGCAACGGCTATTTGTTTAATGATTTTCGAAGAACATATTCTGGTCCGCAAAAATTAAGGGGTTACATGGGTTTACCAGTTTCAAAAACTTTCAATCGAATGTATTTTCTTATTAAATTCTTCAATACCTCTAATATTGTCCTAAATTTCCAAGTTGATCCGAGTAATAGTTTCGGAGATACAGCCTTGAGAACTTATGCTAGCGAGGCAAGTGTGCCATTTTTAAATGCGATTTTCCCGAAACTGTGCTTTTAAGCCGGTTACTTGAGAACTACACAATCAATCTTCATGACACAGGTCTATGACATACAATTCTTAAAAACTTGGACGAAGAATTTTTTTGATTACAGCTGTTTGAAAAAAAAATGTCGCTAAATGTTCACTGCAATTTTAATTTTATTGTAAAACTGTCAGCCAAAAATCCAATTTTCAGTTATATTTTTCCTTCGTCCAAGTTCTAAGTTAAAGTTTTAACTAAAATAAATATTATAAGCCTGTAAGGAGTTTTGTTGATCTGGGAGTAACTATGGACCCCAAACTCAATTTTAATCTTCACGTATCTTCCACGGTTTTTAAAGCTAAAGGCGCTCTTAGGCGTAATCCGCTTACCACAAAAATTCTTTTTACATCTCTGGTGAGGCCTATATTGGAGTATGCTTCTGTGGTTTGGAACCCTAGTTACCAAGTCCATTCGGATAAGTTAGAGTCCGTTCAAAAACATTTTTTACTTTTTGCCTTAAATCATTTGCATTGGGATTCCAGTTTAAATCTTCCCCCTTACATTAACCGTTTAAAACTTATAAATCTCCCGACACTCGCTAGTCGTAGGGAGATGCTTGGTATAATATTTCTTGTAAAACTCATGAATGGGTCAGTCTGTAGCCCATCTCTCTTATCTGATATTAATTTTAACGTTCCCGCTCGCCCTACCAGGCAGTACCCTTACTTACTTTTAAAATTTTCTAGAACAAATTTTGAGTTAAACGAACCATTCCGCCGTATATGTCATGATTTCAATTTTCATTCCAGCACATTTGATCTAACAGACTCACTCTTTACCATTAAAAAAATTATTTTATCTACTCTTAACAAGTAACATTTAATAATTATAAACTTTAATCTAATTCTTAATTTCGGCTGTTGAAATTTTTGTTTCTGTAGCTGAGCAGCTTAAGATCGCAACGCTTAAAACTCTCTTGCCTTTTATGACTCGGCTAATTCCGCTCGTTCGCGGATTGCGCCCCTCGCGTCGGTTGGGCGGGAGGAGGGTAATCGTTGGGTATTTTATTATTTTTATTCAAAAAATTCAGATTTTCTTTGTTAATAGTGTATGTTTGTAACAATAAAAAAATTTAATAATATTTAATTTTTTATGTGAGAAAAAAATTGTTGAAAAAAGGCTGTTTTTTAAACGATGAAACTCATGTAGCCCCTTAAAAAACTTTACTCTAAAGAAATGATAATGACATAGTGACTGAAACATATGTGCAAATAAAAAGATTTTGATGTTATAGCTCGCTGTTGTTGTCTGATATATGTATATATGAAAATATTTTTTGCTGAATTTCAATGCACGAATATCTCATGAGATTTTGTGGCAATGGTTGAAGAAAACAAACACCGAAATACACACAAACATATCAGTTACACACATAGTACAAGTGAAAATGGAAGTTTACAAATGACTTGTGTATGCCTGTACATGTAAGCACAGTGTTGCCATATGTATGCAATATATTATATATATTAGAAAATAAAACAGAAAAAGAGAATTACGCACACAATTACATAGAATAATGCTTATTATGCAACACTGTATAAAAAACTAAAATATTGCAGACACACACCACAGAGAGGTTCATGAAATACAGTTATTAAACATATACATATGCTAAAAACATTTAGTTACATAAATGCTATATAAATGTGTGTTTAGGTATTAGTTCAAGTAACATGGAAGCATGATTGCCCTACTTGTTGTTGTAGTTCGTTATTTTAATAGATATATATATATATGTATTTTTTTGATGGCATAAGGAGCACCAGAGCAACACACACATTTATACGTAAATGAGACCGAGGACAGAAAACCAAGCAACCATTTAATTCAATTTTGATTTTGTGTTGAGTGAATTTCATACAGTTTGATTGTTTTTCAAGTGTTGTATGTTTCTGTTTCTGTGTCTGTGTTTTTGATTTCCGTTATCCGAAATATCGTTAGTTATTTTTTGTTTCGTGCTGCTTATTGTCCGTCGTGAAGTGCTTCGTCACTTTTCTTGTAAAATATAATGTAATTAAATTTTTCAAAACCCAAGAATTCGAGAATTTTGCGCCAAAACTTTTTTGGAAAGTTGAAAAAAAAATTATATCATATTCATGACAAAAAAGAAAAGAATTTCGTTAACTGAAAGGGTTTAGATCGAAATATTTGGAAAAAAATTCGAAATTTTTGTATTTGAAAAATAAAACGAAAACTGAAATTGTTATTTTATAAATGTTTAACAGATTTCCGGTACCAATAGTATATTTTCAATATTATTGATTGCTGAATAGTGAACAATTTGTAGAGTAAGGTAAACAGCAACAAAGCGAGCAAGGTGAGCGCAGCAAAGCTTTAAACGCGTAAGTTTCCTAAAATGTTTAACTTGAAGAGAGTTTCACTCAAACTGCGAAAATTTGGTTAAAAATATTTAGTTAAAAGTGCAAATTCATTTCAGTCTCATTCCTTGCTTTGTTGCTGTTTACTCTGTAGATATATATATTCTTTAAGTTTTTCCATGTTTCGTTAGAATTTCTGTCCTTGTTAATTTGTTGTTGTTTCGATTTGATTTTGCTTGGTACTCTACCTGTAGCAAACCGCCAGAGTTGCGAAACTAATGAAGACGCATTTCACGATAACGGTTAATATGATGACCATGGTTAATGTGCTGATCCTATTTTGATCTGAAGGGCCTGTAAAATGTTGTACGGAAGGAAGGAACATTTCCAATTCGTTCAATGCCAGTTATACAAGTCAAATAGTTTATAGCAAATTTCGTAAAAATTTCAATTTAGCAAATTTTGAATTTTTTTCCAACTTAGAAGCATACATTTAGGATTTAAACATTTTGTAAAGCATATGTTTAGGAGTTAATTATGCACGTTTGCCATTTTTGTGTATAAAACGTATTAAAGTAAAATTAAAAGTTTGTAAATTCGAGACCACTTAGTAAAACACAACACTGCGTTCATTCGCAGCTAAGAATAAATTTGAAGAACGTTCGTAAACTTAAAAATTCATTACATAGTAGAAAAGAATTATATATTTTAAGCTATTTCAGTAGTTGAAATATTAGTTTTTGTATTATTTATAATGTAACTGAAACTGTGCTGTGGAAGGGCAGCTGCATTTTTCCACAATTTCAGAACAGTGAAAATACCGCTCTTTCTTCTAAATTACATGACTACTAATTACTAAAATTTGGCCGTGCCATTGTATAAGATTTTTAAATTTAATTTTTGTTTAAATTTTATGTTAAATTGGTGCTTGGCAATGCTGTTATATGATTACCATTGTCATAACACAACCGGTTTTGAGTGGGAGTAAAAGGTTTCAATATCAAAGCAGTGAAATTTTGTATGAAGAAAGTTCAAAGGTTAAAATGTATTAATTACTACTTTACAGTTTAATTTAAACTTTATTTGCTTTAAAACCACTTAATCTATAAATGCTTCTTTGAGTATTATAAATAATTAAAATACCCTTAATGTGAGTGATTTTACAAATTTATGGCTGTTTAAAGCTAAGGATTGCTTGTGTATTGACTACATGCAATGCTTTCCGCAAAACCATGATATTTAATAGATTGAAATTAGCTTGAATCTGAGTTCACTTATTACTTAATTTTTGCTTTTACCTACATATATATTTTGATCCATATAATGAAAGCAATACTATTAGCAAATAGTTTATGGAGTTTGGGCCGAGTGTGCTTTTTATACAGGACTCATGTCCAATCAACATAACAAGGATTTTCTAAAATAACAATATAATTGTATACAGTTTGTGAGTCGACTTGAATGCCACAAGTTTTCAGGCACAGCAATTGTTATGAGAAACTTGACATTGTCATGAAAAAATTGACGTTTGGTTGACAAACTAAGAAAGCTTTTAGTTTTTTTTTATTTATCTGCGATTTATTTTGACGAAAAATAAACTCTGACTAAAACAAATGTATGGAATTAACAAAAAGTAATCGTTTATTGCCAGAAATTAATTCAAGGAATTAATATTTGTAGGCACATTTCCAGAGTTTCCTAATTCAAGTTCGCGAGGCATTAAGGGCATTCTAACTATCATTTTCAATTTCAAAACTCAATAGTACACAATATACACCAAAACACTATTAGATTATTTTATTGCTACTCGAAATTTATATAAAACAATATTTCACTGCTTGTAATTCAAGGTAGATATTAAATATATATACATACATATATTCTAGTAATTATTGTATATAGATAAATGGAAATAAGCGATTTAAAAAGTAAGTAAAATGGGCTGTTTACATGGGCAGAATGCAAGCCCTGTATAAAAATAAAAATACAAAAAAAAAAATTGAATTCGCCCTTTTATATAAAACAGTTTGGAAGCTTTATTAAAGCATTTGCACTTTAGGATGGAATTTGGTTGAATTTTGAGAATAAAAGCATACTTTTGCCACAGTTTGTTGCAATATAAGTTAACATGGCACAACTATACTTTTGAGAAATGTATATATTTATTTTTATTACTTAGAAGCCTACTATGAGGGTTAAACATTTCAAAATCTAACGAAGCATACATTAAGGATTCAAGTATACGAGTTTGTGATTTTTGTTGTTAGTCGAACTCTCTCTTTGAAGCTGTAGAAAATTGGTTATCTTTATTTAAACCGCTAAAATTTGAAAAGGGAATCAATAATGGAGATTTATACATTTTGTTCCAATTTTTATTTCAAGATATTTGGAAATATATATAAAATTTTCACGGCTTAATTAAAATTTTGGTGTTAAGAATTGAAAATTGAAAATTTTTTGATTTTGCAAATAAAATTTTAAAATTTTGTTGTCTAATATAAGTAAATTGAAAATTTTGTTTTTCAGTATAAATTGAAATTTTATTTTAAACTCAAAATCGGTATTAAAATTAGAAAATTTTCAATCCCAAAATTGAAATTGGAAAATGAAAATCTTAATTCTGAACTAAAACTTTTGTATTTAAAAATTAATGCTAAAAGTGTGCCGCCAAACATGACAAAAAAAAATATTTCTTTTCCCTCCTCTTTTCATTTCTGCGTTATTTGAACCCCTTCAAAAAATTATTTGATTTGTTCGTAGGTCTTCCAGGTTTGCATTCTGCCCATATGATGCAAATTAAAAAATAAATATTTTCAAATTTAACATTCTAAACTAAGTGTAATTACATTGTTTCGCGGTTTTTGTGAACAAAAATTGTTCACAGCTGAAACGCTTGATTTGTGAAACAAAGTTAATTGGTTAAAAATATATTTAGTATAACATTTCAAAGGCAGATTCAAGCCTGACTGCCAGACGCATTATAATAAGTACCATATGTATATGGATGTCTTTGAGCGACTGCTTGATTTGATTTTTGGTAGCGTGTTCACACGCATGTGAAAACAGTTATTATACGAAAGAAATAAGAGAATCTGCACAAAATCATCTTACCATATGGCGTCTCCTTCTTCTCCATTTTGATAGTATTCTCCGCGGTTGGCAGCGCTTCCGTTGGCAGTGGTGTGGTCAGTAAAACTACAAGGCTACAGTCGACGCCGCCCCAACCCATGTCGCAAAAGCAGCGATTCGTGTTGGTGCAGACCTGTGCAAGTGGAAAGCAGCATAAAAAAAAAACGCAATTGAAATGAGTAATGATATGAAATAATAGCTTTGGATGTATTTACAACAATATATGTACATATGTTTGTATGAATGTGTGACGTAGATATTTTGTTTCCGTTGTAAAATTGACATTTTGCTAATCTATTTTTAGATGTGCATTAGTCATGTGACACAGCTAAAATTAATAGTGCCTTTACAGTCACACACACATACAAAAGCATATGCATGAATGCAATCAATGTAAAAGCTTCACTTAAACAATATTTCCATTAAAATTCGCGGCTATCAAAATGGATTAAAAACCGGCGAAATGACGCTGCAGCGAGCAGAGCAAATATAACAGAGAAGCAAGCAGTCGCGCGGCCAGCGAGTCAGTCAGGCAGACAGGCAGTAAAGTAGTGAGCCAGTGAGGCAGCGTGCGAGCCACTGACCAATCGATATAAGCTTTAATTTTGGACCAGCGCCACCCGACCAATCAGGCGCTCGTTGTGTTTATGTGTAAAAGCTTTGGGAAATATTTTAAATTTTTAATTACACTTAAGCGTATTTATACATTACGGACGTGGCGCTGTACACGCATGTCCAAGCGATGACCCAATATAATGAGCTCTGCCGGCGCTCGGTGCGTACGCAGAGATAAGTGCTTCGTGTGTGTGTGTGCTTTTATTTTATACTTTAGTGCTTCGGACAGTCTTTGTCGTTGTTATTATAATTTTTGTTGTTGTTATTACAGCTCGTTTGGTGCATACATTACTGTTGGTTGATAGTATGTCAGCACTACTGACCGTAAATGAGTCACTGCACGGAATTTACGGTCGCATTTTGGGTGATTACTGTAGGCAAACACACACACACACACACACATATATATATATATATAAATACAGCCACACACACATGCATTCATCTGGCGTTTGTATTGCATAATAACGCGCATTGTTGTTGGTCTGCATGGCTTGCGCCATCGTTAAGAATTATTGCTGGCGTCTCGCGGCCACCATGTCGTATACGTAACATTCGTCGTACTCGCCGCGGCATGGCAAATTTTAACCACAAATATTCTTGATTTACATTCATCGTTAAAATACATATATCATGCAGGCGATTGATATTTTTGTTTCCTCAACTTATTTACTTTTTTTGTGAGTGTATTTATGAGACTGTCGTGTTGAGGGGAGCGGCCGTAATGAGACTGCGGCTGTGTAATCACTTTTGCAGCGCCGCTCATTATTGTGGGTTAAATACTTTAATGGTTAAATGGTCACACGCAAAAATGCTTGGAATGCGCCGGCAGTGTCCCTTGACTGGCGACAAGGCGCGGAATTGCGTTTAAAATGACTGTTTTGCTGCATAAAGTTGTGGCAGAAATTTTATAATGTTAAAGCGCCGCACAAAATTATTAAAATTATATTACTACTGTTGTTGTTTTTGATGTTGCGTACTGAAATGTGTGAAATGCAACATTTGCATAAGAGCATGAGTCCAACCACATACACTTTTCATGAACTGCCCTCACAGCGCATTTTTATGCATTTTTGTAATTATATTTTTTGTTTTTATATTTGCAACAACAACTCTTATACAGTTAAGCTTGTAGCGTTTTCAATCTGAGTTTAAATTACTGCTTAATTTCGCTTGCATCTTGTTTGTTTTTAATTTTCTTCCACTTACCCCGCGTCCTGAACACTCTTTTCCCTGTGAATCTGTTGGGCATTTGGTTGAATCGACGTGTGGAAATATGCTGACACAAGTCTGATTCAGACAAATCAAATCAGTACCGCATGGCGTACCATCCTTCACCAGTCCATGTTCCGGATACTCATTAGCGCCCACTTGACCGCTAGTGGCTCTACGGAAAATAAACGGATAAGGGATTAAGTTAATTTTGTATGCATGTAATGATGGCAGTGGATTATGAGGTTAAGCAGAAAATACAGGGTGTAATAAGAGGAAGTCAGAAACTTGGGAAATGAATTGTGTTCAAAAAACGATAATATATTTCAGTGGTAAAGAGGAGTAATTACAAGAAAAAATAATTTAAAACTCATAGAACTAAATGAAACAAAATAAAAACAAAGAAGCGTTACAGTACATTTCCTATATCATAACTGTGTATACAAAGTTTTTGTATTTATTTGGATCACTCCGTTTGTATAACATTTCTCTTTAACATATATTTTTTGTTAAAAATTATCACCTGTAATACCTTTCATTTCATAAAATATATATCTAATTTTCTTACTTTATAAAACTTTTTTATGCTCAGCTAGGTTTTAGTACTGGAAATTTCATTTCTAAGTAGCTTTATTGCCATCAGAGGTTAGTAAAAACTTTTGATGGCTAAGATTTTTTATTGTTATGCATACACAGCGACTCTAACACTTCTTTTCTACTAAGCTATGTAATTTTGATGATCAATCTTATGAAATATTAAATCAGGAGATTAAGTTGGTCGTGTTCAAGTTGGTTCCACTTAACGTAAAAATACCGAATCATACTACTCTGAGGAAAAAATACTAAGACTAAGTCTTTTTGTTTTTGTTTGTCGCGGGTAAGTGTTTTTAATGGCACAAACTATTCAAAAAGGATCGGGAACGCGTTGATAACGAACCACGTCCATTACGGCCCTCAACATCAATTGATGATCAACATGTCAATAAAATAAGGGAAGTAGTGCTTGAGAATCGACGATTAACAGTTAGAAATCTTACTGGTTGGAATATCGGGAGGATCAGTGAAAGCCATTTTGAAAGATCATCTGGAATAAAGAAAAGTTAAAGATCGATTGGTTCAAAATCACTCATTTTTTTCAAAATACGGCGTCGGGGTATCGTCTGTGAAAGAATGTCTTTCGACAACCTTTATGTCATAAACACATTACCACTAATAATACGAATAACGAGTCTTGGATCTATGCATACGACCGGAAACCAGACGATCAATCGGGCGAATATCGTGGTAAAGGTGAGCCGAAGCCGCAACAACCACGTCAAACGTCACTTCAATCGAAGGTGTGGTGAACTCTGGCCAAATTGTCAAAGAGGAATACTCTTAGAGTTGAATGCGTAGTTTCCGTAAGCGCAGAATTATGAGCCACGATAATGCACCATCGCATACTGCACTGATTCTTAGCAAGTTTTTTGCCAATTTTCAACTAATATCGCGTCGAAACTACGTGCCGTTATCACCGGATTGAGCTCCAGAGAAACCGTTTTGAGTCAACTGAAGACATTTAACGTGAATCGCATTGCGCATTGAAGGAAATTGACTTTAGCAATTGTTCCGAGGATTAGAGAAAACCATGACACAAGTTTATTGGGGTCAAGGTGGATTACTTTGAGGGGAAGGGCATATATTTTGAGGAATAAATTATGCATAAAGTCTTACTATTTTTGGCCTATAATACTATATAAGTAACCAAAATGAAATGAAGTTCGAATTCACAGAAAATCAAAGATGTACACAAAGGGGATTTTAGGCGTTCCGAACTCCACATTTTGAATTTCAGATTCTGGTCGAGGATATTCGATGGAAAAGAGCCGAAAAAATTCAACCTAACTGTGCATATATATCTACAGAACGCTGCAACTCTAGATTGAATGGTCTTGCTGTTCTCAATATCCCTAAAGCACGAACTATTTGTAACTTTCTCATCCTTTTTTAGCACTATGCTTTGAGTTTGATTTGAAAAAGAACAATTTTGAACAGCGAAAACAGTACTACACCGAAAAAAATGTTTGACCCATAAAACTGTCAATACTGCTTGCTTGATACCCAAGGTCTTCTTTGCTATTTCATCATCTAAAATAGACTTTGCTTTACTATTAGAGTTAAGTTCCTAAAATGTATTTTATTTTCTTAGAAAAGCGTCAGTTGGAGTTCATCGAAAGAAAGCATCCGCAGCGGAAAAGAAACTTTTCAAGGAGATTTCCTTGAAACAAGAAAGTGAGCGCAAAACTTTTGATTTAAATCGCAAAAAGGAACATACAGCTAATAAAGAATGATGGAAACGTGAACTAACGATGGATACGCATCGAAACGGCAAAGTGACATGACAATGCAATCACAGAAAGACAACTTGAAGCTAGCAGAAGCGCAAGAGAAACAACGTTCGCTGAGAGTATACCATTTTGGAGATTCGAAGATACAGACGAAGACGCCCAAAATCTCTTCAAGAGCTCGAAGATTAGTTATTGCGTGATGTGAGCTCTTAAAACTGCATATACCTTACATCTTCCTAGGCTAGCAACTTTATTTGGTGCAAGCGCCATGCTATTCAGCTGAAACATTGTGAAAAAACACAGGAACACCGTTTGTAAAAAGGTGTATCAGCATCAGCTTCACGAGTAGCGGGTAAGAAATTTTATTCATACTGAGCGTGTTAGAGTTGTTCACTCCTCACCGCAACGAATTTAATTAAAAATGGATAGATCATTTTTAAATAATTTCACATTGAATCTACTCATTTGTATAATTTTCGTTAATGATATTACTTAGTAGTGGAATACAGACATTGTAGAGCTCACCACTCTACATATTTTGAATAATGAAACTGAACGGAAGGAATCATGCATATGAAAACAAAAGCGCATTGCAGAAGAAATGTGGTTTTTTCCCAAAAATTAAGGCTATTGGTAAACAAATCCCACTAGTCCTTATTCACAGAATCGATATGACCAAATGCACAAGTTTCTTGAAGAAATTTAGAATTGCGCTTTGCGGCAAAATTGACTTCACAGGCGACCAATTACTAAGGGTTAGTAGTGGTACATCTACAGATCGAAAACGTCAACAGGTATTTGTATTTGTGCCACACGAGGGCACACTACATCTTAAACCAGTTATTCCGTAAGGAAGTATAGGCGTTAGCAGCAAACTTCTGGCCTGCACGAGGTAAACTAATACTATATATAATATAATATCCAAAGGCCTAAATAAATTAAAAACTTCCCCAGGGACAAATTCATGCTAATCGTGGCGATATACTAGTCACCGCAGTCTCAAGTAGCATTCCGATGTAGCCCCTTCTGATAATTGTCTAGTGTGCAACATCTTTTTGCAGACGCAGAAATAAAGTACTATGATTCGAATATCTGTTTAGGTAGCACATTGCATCGCTGGCGCCTAGCTCGTTCCTGTTGAAGAGCGGCGGCATAAATGCCTCTGCGCAACTTTGTTCTGAATTGTGTAGCAGGTGAAGCTCCTACTTATCCAGAACTGACATACAAATCATATGTCTTCTCGTGCAAAGAGTCCTCGGATGACACTAACAACCTCATGCACCGCTTAACTCATTCACTTAACACACCTCTTACTTTGGTCCGACTCAGTCGAATCAGCCCTTTTCTGGGCCTACCACTAAGTGATTTCGAGAATACTTGATCTTTGATTTTCCCTCAAACGGGGCTTAGTTACTCACTACAATAACTACAAACACCACATGTCTCAGTGCATACCTGAATATCTATCACCCTAGTGGTATAAGGGGAAATATATGTATAAGGAAATAAATTTAAAAATTAGTATCTAATTAGCTCTCATTAGCATGTAATTTAGTAAGTTAGACGAAACGTTAAATATTTTGAAATGAGTATTAATTTTCTTGAATTTTTGTTTTTTAATTTGGTTCAAATAAGTGTGAGATTGTATTGGCGATTATTTTTCCCACATTTAATAGACATCAACACGTTGTCTTAGTTATCGTATTTTTTTGTGAAATTTTTGTTTAAATATCTAACTGTGCATTGTCTTGAACTTCAAAATTAATACTCGGTTTTAAGTCGCAACAAGAGTATCTACTTCGAAAAGTTCGCAGAAATCGTTTTAAAACAAAAAATTATCATAACTACTATTGTTTTAATTTTGAAATAAGGAAAAATGTTGGTTTCATTTAAAAAAAAGTTGGTATTTGAATCCACAATAACGACAATCAAACCAACTTAATTTACAAATTTATTCACTTCCCAAAAAACACTTGCTTTGCAAAGTAACGTTATTAAACTCACAACACAACACAAATTTAAAAATTCACCACAATTTATGTGTGAGTGTGTGTGTGTCTACTTACTTGCATGTATATTCCGTTCCTTTGATTGAGATAACTGTACTCGAATAAAGCTGATCAATGCCATCATTAACTGGCTGGCGTTCGCCCTCTTTGCACTGCAATGTGCCACATTGGACATTCCTAAAAATAAACAGCGAAAATAAACATCATTACATATTCGCAAGCAGAGAGGAGAGCATAATAGAAAATTGGAAATTGAAATTTAGCTGAAAAAGCCGATTATAAATTAATATGGATAATGGTAATGCTATTTTAGGCATAATGAAATCATTATGCTGGGAGAAATTCGGCGTACTCGCAACAAAGTCCGAAAACTGTATTGAGTATAATACAGAAAGCAATTGAGTTTAAATTGCAGCAATTCGGAGAAATTAAATTTGCAAAATTACCGTTAAATTTTAATATCTATTTTACTTATCAATAGCACTTAATATATTTGTATAATTAAAAAGGGGAAAATGTATAAATACTAAAAACAATACTCACTCTGGCTCGCATTTAATATAGTGCTCATTGGAGTCACGCCCACAATGACCGTTGATCGAACCCTTCGAGTTGAACTGCTCGTAGCATTGACGATCTGCTGCCAAGCCGCCATAACCCCAAATCGCCTCGCACTGCAGATTCAAAGTGGGACAGTCGCCTTGAAAGCAATAGCCTTGCGTTTGAAAGTTAGTAACAAGAATTGTTAATTATTTTAGAAATTTGCCATAAAATGTCATATTATTAAAAATATTTGTATTGTGAATAAGCTTTATAGTAAAATTTGTCCAAAGTTTTGCTATAAACTTACCGGACGACAATCCTGCCTTTGAGTGCCCACACGGCGATCCATTTTTCCGAAACACATCCATTGGGCAGTGACCACTTTCGCCATCGCAATACTCAGGCAGATCGCATTCGTTGAGCGCATCACGACAGACATAGTCTTTTGGCCGAAGCTAAACGACGAATGAGAGATATAAAACTCGTTCAACGAAGAATATAGGCAAGAGAGGTGAATGGTTTGTCTCGTAGATACAGATACACTTTCTTTTAGATGAGCTAAAGATTATCAGAGCTTTCGATATTAGAGCGGGAGTAGTGTTTTTAACTTTTTTGTTCATGTCAAGTTATGTGTGTGTTTTTTACCTTTCTTATGAACGTTTTTTATCATATTTTTTTTTGACTGTTGCAGTATTTTCCAAGCCGAGGTTCCAGTCATTAGAGAAGTGACCATTCACTTAGATAGCAGGGTGGCGATATTAGCCTTGAATTCATTAACAGTGCGCTCAGGGTTGGTCAACAAATGCCTAACCTCTTTTTTAATGGCATCGAGTCTGTTTGTGATAAGACTGACATGAGTGCCGGACCAAAGCGGAATCGCAGGCCGTTGTAAGGCTAATGAGCTAACAAGGAAAGGCATTCTAGAACCACTATCTATGGAAGCGGGTCGGTGCCCCGTAACCTCTTGTTTTCTACTACTAGATTGCTGGGCTTTGCGTGACCTTGTCCTGTGCTGGGCCACTATCGATACATTTGCTGCCACAAAATTCTTTGGGCCAAGAACGATTCCAAGAGATCTAGTAATTTCTTTGCCTTTAGTAAAGCTGTCCTTTCTCTAGTTGTGGTGGTTTTAACAGGTCATCGTCCCATTGGCGTCCATGCTGTAAGGCTAGAAATCTAACCAGATGCTATCTCTACAAGCCGTATGGAAGAACACAAGTTTTAAACAACTCAGTACTTTCTTCTTGGTTCTCCCGCGTTTAGGAGGTCAAGGCTTAGGAGCGCATACCTTCAGGCATCCCACCAAACTAGCGGGAGTAGAAATTAAATGCCTGTGCAAATTTGGATATCCCACTAAGTGTTTTGGATAAAATCAATTTCATGTTATTATGCATAGTTTTCAAAAACCTACGCAAGTGGTAGTGTATTTCGAGAGTTCATAGAACTACTTGCACTTAGGAAGATTAACATCCTCGCAATGATACGTTTTCTAAGAAGACACTGTCGATTAATACTCAACACCTATACATTTTCGCCGTCACTGTCCAGCTTTCATCAGTCTCATTCCTTCTACAGACCAGGCAAATTCACTGGAAATTATAATTTTATTCAGTTTGTGACAGACACAAAACGCTTTTTCGATGCGCGACAGTTTTTTGATACATATCAGGGAGTTTTGGACATAAAAACAGATATGTATCTCAAGCTGTTGAAGTGGGATTCTTCTAAGCTTTACGAATATCACAAACCCACGCATGTAGCCCTCAATTTAAACTCGTGTCGCGTCCCAGCCTTATGCCTGTGGAGTGAGCTATCTCACGTCACTGCTGGGATATCATAACTCAGAAGTTGCAGATACCGTTCTATTTAGCAGTCCATACTAACACCACCAATAATGGCCCGCAGGCCCCTGGAAATCCAGCAACGCTATGATTGTTCTTTGCCAACAGGTGCTACTTTGACCTCATATAGGGAATTGAAAAGTAAAGTCTCTGACGAAATTGTGTGCCAGTGAACGGTTGCCTATAATTCTGGCCGTCCCAGGCGCGGTGAGGCTTGGGCGATGATAACCATTATCGACGTTATTTCGAGAAAATTCCGGCACGATTTGCGTCCCGCACATTACTTAAGGGAATATCGCAACCACGATGGAACGACGAGCTGTACGAGATATAATACGGTGATTGACATAGCCCATGAATTAAAGACAGCGGCTACGCTGGCTAGGCCGTTGTTTCTCCCGGATGATGGAGAAACACCCAGCTCTGAAAGTATTCGACGCAAAATCTGGGCATGCAGAGGAAGAGAAAGACATCCACCTGGGTTGGAATACGCGAGAGCGAACCGCCTGCGCTTGGAATATCCAATTAGCCACGCAGCAAAGCAGAAACGACCTGGCGCGCTGTTGTTAACTCGGCTATAATCGCGCGGCGGTATCTACGCCAAATTAAGAAGAAGAAGAAGATAGAAATATTTTTTCTTTTTATGCTTTACGCCCTGAATTTAGCTCCAAGTTTGAATTGTCATCACACATGGTGAGATGTATCTGTCCCTTAGGCCCACAAAACCTGAGTTTAAGAGTTAGAGAATAGTTTTTGTGAATATTACATTGCAGACTACACAGCAAAACACTCATACATTAGTGATAAAAGCACATGGAAATTGGCATTCCAAATTCTCCGGTAATGATGATGAACATATCATATAACCAATACAGTAATCATGTGCGTAAGTTCATTTTTCAATAAGGAAGAAGCCATTGAAGAAAATGGGATATTCTTGGTTCTAACTGACCCTTTCTGATGATTCCTCTTCGAGGAGGCTATGGAACGACTAGTGTTTATTTTTGAATTTTAAATAAAACGCAATTAGTAACAACATCATAGTTCCACCGTATTTGGCTTTCTCGTGTAAAGGAAAGCTCGTTCCAAACTGAAATGACGCCTGGAAACCCTGTTTTCAGTCAATTAAATGTGCTATGAAAGGCGGTCGAGGATCGAGCAGAATCAGGGATCACTTTGAGATTAAACAACATTGATTTTGACGAATCCAATTTTTCACGGTCGATCTGCACCTGTCATGAATGCATGAATCCTTGATCTGAAAGACCTGATGAGGAATAGTTCGAAAATATTTAGAAGATTTTGCAGATGTCCCCATGAGAATAAAGAAACAAGAATGAAATGGATGGAATGGAATGGAATGGAACGGAATGAACTTTTTCTAGAGAAATATTTTGCGTTGATTATATTCCTCTTCGGCAATTTCACAGAAGAACAAATGTTATCTACTTTTTAGAACCAGAATGAATATTTCAGATGGTACTGAAAGCGAAAACTCAATTGAACAATTGTTTTTAATTTAAAATTACATGTGCTATGCTCTATAGTATTACAAATTTAATTTCTTTTCATTAATTTATTTGGATGTTTATATATTCCTACATCTGAACGTTAATATTGAAACGGGAACAACTAAATATAAAGTTTTGTGTTCGAAACAAAGCGGCATTGAATTCACTTGAGAACTTTATCACCATGTCACCATTAAATGTTCAATTGCCTGTATCAACCACAAAAAAAGAAATGCAAATACTTACGCGGCATTCATTACAACAAGCGCCACCGGCAATATCTGAGCCTCGACTGCGGTGATGATGCATCGCTAACATGGATCCAAGGCACACCTCAATCGTGCCACAACCACTTCTTCCATCCCTTCTGATTAATTCCATGCCACCGCGACACTTGATCCTGAAGTTAAAACAAAGTTCGAACAAGAGGTCTGGTTAACACGAACATTTTGAAATTGAACATTTAATGCCACGCAAACATTAAATAATAATTGCCGACAACAGAAACCACTGATTAAATATCAACCCACAGCCATACATTGGCACCGAATTTGGTCAAAGAAGATTAACATTTGCTGGCCAAGAACGATAATTGCCCATGGAAACAGATTTACCCATGCCCGCCGTCTGCGCGCCGCCAGCCGCACTGAAGGTCAAAATATTCACGCAATGCCACCGAATTATGTCTGCGGTTGTTTTGCCATTGGCGTTTCACTCCGCAGAAACGCATCCCAACTGGTGAGGTCAGAGCACATGGATACCGGTGTTATTGAGTGGAAAACGGCAGCGAAGAGCGATATAATTTAATTAGCTGCAGCATAAAACTGAAATGAAAACAAACAGTACGGTGAAAAGCGTTTGCAATGAAATGAAACCGGCGAAACAGAAAACGGTGATTTTGCTAACAGATCGAATGCAGTTTTTGGTGTTGTTGTTTCGAGTGTCGAGTGCTGCGTTCGGGGCACAATTAACCTCAGCAGGCCATCACACGCACACACCCGTATACACATACATAGCACTTGTAAAAAAGCTGAAACGCTTCGAGTGTCTGCAAAACGCAACGAGTGCTTGCAACGCTTTGCTGTCTGTATGTTTGTGCATGCAAATGCCAGTGCGAATGTGTGACTGTATGCTGGAACAATAAACAAAACAGAGCAAAACACGCAGCCAACGAAATTGCCACGAACGAGGTCGTTGCGTTCACACATGACTGCGACTAAAAGGAATAAAAATTGAAGAGGCGCACGCATTGGCAGCAAATGCAAATAAACGCACACCAATACACGGACATTTGTGTGTGCTCATGATTACATAGCAGCGCCAAAAGCCGCTAGGAATGTGTTAGGTTTTATAAACAAACTAGTTGATTACTACTTGTTCTTGTAACTAGTTGGCAACTAGTGTTAAATTCAACAATACTTTTAACGCTCAAGTAAATTGCACTTTTTAACGAAATATTTTTCCTTTTTTAAGTTTTTTTTTTTTTTAAGTGTACATTTCAAGCCATAGTTATTACAATATGATGCCATTTATATAGCAGAGTGTTGAGAACCCTAAAAAGTAAATCGATAGCTGACAGCTCAGCCTTAGTAAAATTAGAGTGTGATAGAATAAAACAACCTGTCTTCGTTATTGAACAATATTTCAAAAATAATAAAAGTTTGGCTGCGTCGCAGTTCGAAAATTTCATACGAAATATGGTAAAAATAGTGTTTAAACTTCATCAACTCTGTAGAGATTTTCAAAAGGCGGCATATTTAGGATTAGGGGTTAAGCGACGGCTGTCGCACAAAGAAGATTAAACAGCAAGACGACATATAGACCGTTGAAGACAAACTCTTGTGGTTTGGTGCGACGTGTAATTCGTTTCACTTAGCATTTCTTACAATAACAAATAAACCTTTTTAACATCATTTGCGCTCTAAGATATTGTTATTTTATTTCAATATCCAATGTGGGTGTGGACAGGCGTTCCATATGTTCCCAGATATACATATATCTATTTAAAATGTATAATTTCCAAAATGATCTCTTAAAGGTTCCTTTTTTTATATCTTAAAGGAGTATACAAAGAACTTTATCTTGCTTTTGTTCGTTCGTTTGTATGAGAGTTATGTGTGACAGTGGTCCGATATCGGCGGTTCCTACAAATGAGCAGCCTCTTGATGGGTGCAAAATTCAAGAAATCAATTTTGAGGGACTAGTTCGCATATATGAAGAAGGAAGCATATATAAACTTTGTAAGGTGTCTGACGTTTCCCTGTCCAGGGTATAAAAAGACCCTCAAGGCGGATTTGGTAGAAAATTATATACTTTACAAGAAACCTCTATGCAAAAGTTATTATTTTAAAGCAATTTTTTGCGTTCCTTTTGTTTGAGAATCTTTGACCGACACTTTTTAAAATTAGGTTGAAAACCCTGCTTTGAAAAATATATATGAAGTTGCATTTTAATATAGAAAATCGACATAATTTTTTGTTTTTTTTGTGGCTCACCCTATATTGAAATCAGTTCAACCGACTTAGATTTTAGAAAATATGGAAGCCATTGTAACCACGTCACGCCAAGTAAATAAATCGAAAGTTTTAACGCGAGTTTAAACTTCAAGCATTAGTGCACCAAAAGGCTGTACCGATCGTTTTCAAATTTATACACAATGCTGTATGTAATTTCTTACTCAAAAAGTTAAAGTTAGCGTGAGTAATAAAGCCAATTTCGGCAGTGGGGAGCGATAAAGCAGCTATAACATTTATTGCCTCTACTCTCTTTTCGATACTTGTTTGGAAGTGCAAGTGATTTTAAGAAATTGTTTAAATTTTTATTTTGTTATATTTTTGTACTACTATTGTAATTATTGAAGAATGAGAATACCATCTTCTAGAACATATCATAAGGAAGGTTCCAACACCAGCTAATCACAAAACTGGGTTCGTCGGAATCTATTGCTGTGTCCCGCGGTTAAAATTGTGCCGTGATCGAACTTTAAGTCCAATTCTATCAACTCGCAACGGCAGTAAAAGGGATGGGATATGCGTCAGTTTCCAATGAGCGTGATGAACTAACTGAAAGTAATAAAGGTCTTCACGTTTTTCTACTAATTACTGCATCAAATGGCATTATGATTAGATGTGTCGGTTTCCGCTTCAAAGTTTAGCAAAGAACATTCATCTTAAATCAAAATGGATCTAAAATTGAAATTTTATTTCCTTTTTAATTGCTCATAACTTGTGGTTTCCAAAAATACCAAATTTGCAAACTTAGATACAGAATATTTTACATAATGCTTACGTGTGGTAGAACTCATAAGCAGTTTTTAAATTTGTTATAATGGGTTGTCAAAAAAGTCTTGCGGTACTTTCGCTAGTTGGCGCTGAAAGCGCGTATTTCTGGTTTTATTCGTCGCATCGGGTCATGCTAAACCTTTTTGGAAAGCTCATTTCACGCTAACACGTGTTTGATTGATTGTCGTTTCTTTTAACCTCGTTCGTGAGTTGCATAGCGTCGCAAACATGGAGCAAAATAAAGAAAATTTACGGCATATTTTACAATACTACTACGATAAAGAGAAGGCAAAAATGCATCTCAAGCCGCCAATAAAATTTGTGCAGTTTATGGACCCGATACAGTTTATCCATTTTCCACTGCACAACGATGGTTTTAACGTTTTCGTTCTGGTGAAGAGGTGGTCGAAGATGCGCCACGCTCCGGAAGGCCTGTCGTCGAAAATTGCGATAAAATCGCTGAATTGGTCGAAAGACACCGGCATAGTAGAAAAAAAAATAGATAAAAATAAAAAAAAAAATGAAACAAAAATAAATAAAATTCAATAAAAATACCGCAAGACTTTTTTGACAACCTGCTAATATTTTCTTCAAATTAACTGTTAATTCGTATACAGATCATGCCTCATTTATTAAAAAATTGAAATTCCAAAGTTGGTCACAACGTTCAACTAACGACTTCTGGGTACTTTAAACACCTTAAAATAGCGATATTTTGAAGTTTAAGATTTTATTAAGATTATCTTGTTGTTCGAATCGTTTGATGAATGCTAACACTTAATAGTCTGTAAGCATCTATATTACTTGTAGGCTTTTTATTTGTCTATATTGAAAGACCGAATTGACAAAATTGCCTTTGCTTTGGTTCAAAGATTAAAAATAAAATTAATTTAAAGTATTTATGTATGTACTATCTTTCTCTTATAAAAAGTCTCAAGAGAGAAATAGCGTCATGCGGTTCAAAAAAGTTGTTAGTAAAACTATAAAAAAAAGCATATATTTAAGCGAAAATTCCTCCGATTGTTTAAGCCATTAAAAGTATAGCTTTTATTCAGGTACCGAACGAGAGATATATTATATACAAATCATTTCAGGTTTTATTGCAAACGACAAATTGCAAAGAAGTTGGTGTCAAAAAATTAATAAAAGGCAAAACATTGTATGTTTTTGTATCGAATGTAAATTTTTCTAGAAAGCATTTAGGTTCATATAAAATATAAAATATAAAATGACGAAATTATTAAACAAAGTAATTTCTAACCACTTTTCATTTCAGATTAATGACAGATTGACAAGACTGGTTTATTGTCATATCTCTAAGTCGCTTCCAACATAATATAAAATTTGAAGGGATTTTCTCTTCAATTTGTTGCACCACAAACATCAAACCGAAATTACAGCGCCATGCTGGCTTTGGAATTAATTTAAGGCGGACTAGCTGTTTTAAATATAGTGACTTTTCCTAAGACGGAATTCTTTTCTGCTGGCTTAATTTGTTCACTTATAACTAAGCGGGGGCAGCGCAGCAAAAACTGTTGTAGCGAAAGAAATAACCGTTATATGCAAAAAGGGCATATAGTATTATAATGCAGAAAAAAACTACACAAAAAATGTGTAATAATAATAAAGCCTCCGACAAAAGTAATAATTAAAACAAAAAGTTTGCCAGCAAGCCACGCTCAGCCGCAGTGGCAAGTGGTGGCCGACAGTGAGGCTCCTGTGTCCATCTTCAACACATTCGTCACTTTTCTTCCTTGCCAAAACACTCAAAACAAAAGAGTCATTTATGCAAAGAAACTCATGCTTATTTATGTAAATGTGTGCATGCATACAATGCGCCTAAAAGACTGCTACATCATGGGGAGCGTTGATGCTGGCGCAAAGCCGCTCATGCGATGATGCCGAATACATTTGTGAGATGTGCGCCAGAGACGCTAACACCCCAGAAAAAATAGCAACAAAAACAACAAAGCTGCAGCTTCAACTGTCACAATGATTGTTGTTGTTGTTGTTGCTCTTGCAACTGACCTAGTGCCAAAAAATCAAGACAAAAGCTAAAAGTGCTGCACTTTCACGCCACAGGCATCCAGCTCCTCCTCCGCCAGCCTCACCGCCTTCTCATGCTCGTTCGCGTTGACGTTGAGTGGTTATTGATGTAGTAGTATTTGTGTGTGCGTACATGCCTGCGCGTGTGTGTGTGCTTCCACTTCGTTTATGCAAAAATTGTCATCATTCCTGCGCTGCTGTTGTTTGCTTGTTTACTTTTAGCTCTTACACTGGCGCTATGCTATTGTTGCACCATTTTGCTTGAAGCTTTGTGCCACATACCAAACGAACATGCAACGCATATGGAAAAAACAATGCAATGCAAGCAAACAGCAAGTGCCAATGGCTGGTGTGTGCAAACACTGCGACGCGCCAATACTTAGTGCCACAGGGGTGTGGCAGAGACAGCTAACATTTCGCTTGCCTCGAGAGTTGCATGTTGCACGTAGCATTGTCAGTGGTGTATACACGTGCCTGCTGCTGTTGCTGCATTCATCTTGAGGCACTACGCTTGATCGTGCTTTTTTGTTGTTGAAAATGGCACACAATGTACACAAGTGCTTTTCTGCTTCGTTTCGTTTTTTTCTCAAAGTGTTGTTGTTGTTGTGTGTTTTCAAAGACTAATTCTTGTTCGTTTGAAAATGCAATCGTCGCTTGTTTTCTTTCCTAGGAAAAGTCTTTTGTTCGTTTATAAGTTTTGCTTTTTTTTAATATTTTTACTGAGTTTCGCATTGTTCTCAAAGAGTCAACTTTTCCGGGAATTCAAGTGCCACTATGGATATGAATATCTGTTAAACAATTTTAAGCACTCGAAATATTGCAACATATTTCTATTGAGAAGATCAATTTTCGGTGGCATAGTAGGGTCTCTTCAGCTCCTTATTGGTGGATAGCAGAAACAGATCGGTGTTTTTCCTTTGAGAATAATGCTTTGATAAGCATTAGGTCTTTAGGTGACCGCCGAATGTTAGGCGTATTTAATAAAGCTGTTATGATTTACTTTGTCTAACGGACCACTGTAGTCAAAAGTTGGTTGAGTTAGCTCGAGTGCTGGTACATACCATTGCGCAAAAGCTTCATGTCGAACTTTAAAATAAGATCTCTAGGGACTAGGTTGTATGATTGGGCAATGAAAGTAACAATCATTTAAGTCAGTATATTTTATGTCCAAGACGACAGCCGACTTAAGCCTTCGTCTACTTTTGTCGTTTAAAAAAATCTTTGTTTTCATATTTCTAATATAGTTATGGTTTTTTTTTTGTTTTCTTGGCTCCAAAGCTGAAATTTTTCAATATCCGAGTTCAAGAATTAATTAACATAATTTTATCTGAAATACATCGCCATAAATAGGTTGGAAATTTGATCTCGAAGGCATTTAAATGGCACCCTTACTCAGTTAGACTGCTCAAGCTCAAGATGTTAGTATTCTAGAGAGTCAAGAGATTGATCATAGGTTTTGGAGGATCAAAAAAAATTATTACTCCGACCTCATTGCATTTCTTGTATTCAATGTTTTATATGTATACACATTTAAGACTATGAGTCGGTTCAAGTTTAGCAATTTGTCACTAGCCCTACATACAAAAACAAATACACACTGCTACAAACGACAGCAGAAAAGTGTAAAGAAGGTAAGCTGATTAAGCCTGAAAGATGAAAAAGTTAGCTCTTCTCGACAGGGAGCCTGGAAAGGTAAAATTCACCAAAAAGTCCAAGGTTATCTTTGGCAGCAAAGCTGAATGAATAATGATTCCACTCTCGAGCTACTGCTTAGGGATAATACAACCAAGTCGTACACTGACGGCTCGAAAACGGCGAAGGGAATTGGTGCAGGAGTCGCAGGACCACGCACCAAACTCTCCATACCTGTGGGAATTTTTCCTAGCATAAATTAGGCAGAAGTTTTTGCCATAAGTCAGTCTTAGAGATAAACCTCCAACACAACTATCGCAATGAACGTATAACCATTCTTAGCGATAGTCGACGGCCACTTAAAGTAATCTCTGTCTATGAGATCAAATCGCTACTAGTGCTGAATAGCCTAGCGGATCGTCACCAAGTGCACATTTGGGTGCCCGCTCACAAATGTTTAGCTGAGAATTAACTGGCTGATGAGCTCGCCCGGTCCGCAGCATCCACTAAAAAGGTAGGGCTGAAGCCCTTCGTCGCGGTGGGTTCCCGTACCTTAAAAAAAGCTACTCCATAGGGAAAAAAGAGTAGACGGAGAGAGATATTGGAAACAACTAACTCCAAGGCATCCGACATAGCAAGTTGCTAATGGGGAGTTACAACCTCGGCAGGCTTAAATATGTAATTGACCTCCCTAGGGCCAAATTCAGACTACCGCATATCAGTCTGCAGACTCAAGTTGAAGGCACTTGGATCCATGTTTCCAAAAAGGGGTCACGCAGCAATATATTGGACTTTAACAATATGCTGGCGCTAAGTGAGCCTTTGTAATTTATGTGATTTTGTATACTCCCTCTTTGACCATCTAATCTAATCTTCGAACAACGAGATATAAAACCTTTGACGTTAAAAAAAAAAAATCACAAAAAAGTTGTGAACACAATAGAAAGACAGATTTGTTATTAAATACTTAATACAAAATGTATGGCTAATAATTTATTACATACATACAGAAGAGGAGAGTGAAATCCGTACAACCCGTCGGTTTGTATATTATTTAAAGAAAGAGTATAGCCGACATGTGTAATTTTCTGCGAAAGGGTTTACTCTTTCGCATAAATTAGTGCTCTGTATACGTTCTATAAAAACTTTAGTTTTTTTTTCAATAGTTTCAAAGTTTAATTCGTGCTCGTGCTTCGTTAAAGCTTAAAGTTCTAGGGAAGATCGGATTATACAAGGTACGTTACAAAGAAAACAGCTTTTTAAATCTAGCGGCTCCTGGTGGCACCGGCTATATTTCGACTGATGCGTTAGATTCTACTACCTTTATCGATTGTTCAGTGATAATTTTATGACATTTCATGGATTCGAAGTGAAGTTATTGCATTTTAAGTGTCAGTATGTTTGTGTTATCGGTACAAAAATGAGCTTCGAACAAAAAGCCAACATTAAATTTTGTTTTAAAATTGGTAAAACCTTTACCGAAACGTTTCAATTGATGAAACAAGTTTATGGCGGTGATTGTCGAAAAATCAGCCGAAATCATCATTGAAATTCATGGAAATGGAATTGAACATCTGCAAAACATCGATTTATCGCATTTTGACCGAACAAATTGAGTGACGATCAAAAATTTCTCAGAATCCAACATTCGAAGAACATTATCAAAGAGGTCAAAAAGGACAAAATCCTTTACAATATTGTGACTGGTGACGAAACGTGGTGTTTCCAATAAGATTCCGAAACAAAAGCCAGAGTGAATGGAAGGCACCGGACGAGCCGAAACCCAAAAAATCGCGCATGGAGAAGCCAAAGTGAAGACAATGCTGATTTGTTTTTATGATTCCAAGGGTGTTGTCCGCAAAGAGTTTGTTCCACCCTGCTAAAACGTTAATGCGGTATTCTACCTTTGAGTTTTGAAGTGTTCGGTGCGCCGTATTCAATGTGTTCGGCCCGAATATCGCGAAGATGAAAGTTGGCGTTTGTTGCATTTACTTTTCGGAAAACTGCATTTTCCCATGAAAGGAAAGCATTATGCAGACGTAGAGGCCATTCAAAAGGCTTGCACCGGCATACTGGCAGCCATACCGGCCAACGAGCTAAAACACTCGTTCGACATGCTTTTGGACCGTGCAAAAACTGTATTAAAGCAGGAGGAGACTATTTTGAATAAAATAGATTGATTTTGCCGAAAAAGCCATTTTTTTTTTTAAGTTCGGTTTACTTTGGAACGCGCCTTGTAGGTCCTTTTAATTAAACTTTGGTACACCGGTAGCTTAGGAGTATTAATGTTAGGTTTTATCTGCTTGCGTTACCCATTTTTTGCAGAGTCAAGTTTGTTGGACCAATATCATAAAAAGTAATTTTTACCTATGTTATTGCTATTAAGAATGTCAATCATATTGTCTTGATAACGGTTACCACTGTTCGTCAGACGTTTCATTTGAGATCTGACATTCCTCTGAGGATAAAAATTCTCTTTTATGAACAATTCTTTAAAGTCCCAAGTTGAATGATACTGTTCCCCACTACCACTTCAGTTATTCCTGTAGGAAGTACAGTTTCTGTCCATTAGCTGACTAGTAGGATGGTAACCCTTTCAATCCAAATTTAAACCATTGCATTTAAACTTCACAGTCTTTTAAGATGTTTATTCTTCTCGTTAGAAAATATAGTGAATAGGTTTGCAACAATTCCCAAGCGTAAAGCGACTAGTATTTTATTTTAAATTCCAAATTAAGCTAGCTGTCACTATCAAGACAACTTACATACACACGATATATACACAATTTCAAATGTATTGACATTTCTAAACTAAACTTTGGCCTTCAATTGTGGCAAAGATAATACCTTTTTCGGTGGCTATAACTACAACTATTATGAACTATTTTAATATTTAAAATTGGTAAATTTTTTAACCTTCATTTCTCTAAAACTCACCTCATTCGGCTTATTGAGTAAACACAACCCATGTCCGGTGCGCAGCGCATCGATATAATCCTTTTTGCTGCACTCGGAGAATTTATAAGGCTGCACATTCTCCTGGCCAACAATCGATTGGGCCATTATGCAGCCATGCCAGTCCCTGCAGAAACACTCCTCACCTGTGAAAAATGGAAAATTAATTAGAACATTCAAAGCAAATAATGCAGCTGCCACTTTAAATGTTGTATAATAGAGAAAAACGGATGTGTGTATGAATATGTGAATATATTTTGGAAATAAATTTTCAGGATAAGTCAAACAATTTAATGGTTGGTAAAACCTGATCATTAAATAAAAGAATTTTTTACGTCATGAACTAAGTTAAATATACACAAATTGTACGCTTTCCATGAATTGCTGCGTTTCGCCATCTTTATTTCGAAGGATTTCTGCTTTATTACTTTAAATATTGATTGCTCCTTTGTTATAATTTTTATACTCTTGTAACATGTTGCTACATAGTATAATAGCTTTTTTCACATAACGGTTGCATGTATCACCCAAAACTAATCGGAATATACATAGGGTTATGTATATATAAATCATCAGAATGACGAGAAAAGTTGAAACCCGGTTGACTTTTTGTCTGTTCGTCTGTGCATCTGTCCATACGTGCAACCCGTAACTTGAATAAATATTGAGATATCAAAATGAAACTTTTGTACATAGGTGCCTTGGCAAGAAACTAAGGACGAGTTTGTAGATGAGCATAATCGGACCACTTTTACGCCCAACAAACGCCTTTAGAGGAAGACATTTAAATTAAGATATTTGTTGTGAGTAGCAAGGGGCAGCTGTGGGCTAAAAAATTTCACATGACCCCGCTCTCTAATAGGTTTAATGTACATAACCCTCAAACAGTTCAAGCCAAAATAGCTAAATTCGCTTAGGATAAGTCCTATAAGAATTCCTACCGTCTCCATATAACGGTACTGTCAAAAACGGCAAAAAGGGCGCTACAAATCAATAACTAAATCCTCGAAAGACATTCAATTTTACCATTGAGGTAGCTTTACAAGATTCGGGATCAAAATTGGACAATGGGCATGAGACCACCCTTGTTTAGGTGAAATCACATATCTCGGGACCTGCTCGACTAATTACAACTAAGTTCGGCAGATGATATAATCTTAACATTTCTATATCACGCCTACTTTCCATATAAAACAATTTAGATTGTTTTTGATTCTATTACTTGCCAGTATACAAATCAAGAAGTGATTAATATAACGAGATAAAGCATACGAACTATCAAAAATTGTTCACATCGAAGCAACAGGGTTCAAGCCCATAGGTACCGAATCCTAGTACCTACTCGTATAATTGACTTTTTACCGAAAACATCCGGCAATGTGTGAGATATATAAATGAAATTCAAGCATAATCTTTTCCTGATATCAGTAAGTCTGTCTATCAGAAATGGATTGAATTGATGCAATACTTTCCTTAGCTCTCAAATACTAAGAGTTTCGAACTTCCTGTTGACTTTATTCCGCATATTTCGGTCAACATGAGAGTTATTTCAGGATAAATGAGAGAACATAATTTCTCACAACAGTATGTATTTGTGCCAGAAATGGATAAAACTTGACCTAGCTCTCATATCACTAATATCAGGATTTTCGAACTCCCCTGCTGATTTTACTCCATATGATTGGTGATTGTATGTTAGGAACGTTGATGAAACCTTGGAAACATTTTACAAGTCTGTGTCCTTTTAACTGTAGGTAGTATCGGCAAAAAAATTGATGAAACCGGGTCAATACTATTTGCTATATTCCCAATATAAGCTCTTAAACTTTTGTCAAAATTAACAGAACGTTTAATATTGGATATACTATAATTTAATTTCAAAAATTTGTGAATTTGGTCTAGCAAGCCTTATGACAAATATGGCGGTCAGGGTATTACTTATGTATACATATATAAAATTGCTTGGTTTCCCAAACTCTGGTTGACGTTTTGCACCTTAAGCTATTTCCCTGGCGTTCACCCCGGCAAGTTCTAAGATTATGAAAAGTTCGGTCACACCAGAAAATAGTGCTTCCTTACTTGCTTTTATTATGTACATACCCTTTCTTCCCAAAAAACTGTACGAATTTTGTACGAATTTGAAGATATCAGACCACTTTAACTGCCATACAAACTAACCGATCAAAATTAAGTTGTTGTTAGCTTTGTTAAGGGAAACTTAAGGATTTTCTTGTTTTATTTATAATTTGTGTAATTTTAAATTTAAATCAATGTTTTTTAGTTTCTATAGCCTTCGAAAAGCAAATCAATTTAAAATATGAAAACCTTGTATATGTCTTTATCTTCTTGTGGTCTTGTGTTGGCGTTGCTTATGCGGCGAAGCATATTTCTTGATGCTCAAATATTTACTAAAATAAATAAGTGTGTGCATGATTGCGCATTCATTGGAATGGCCTGGCACACACACACAAATATACGCACACATACATATATCAGTCTTGTTATTGCTGCCAACAACAGCAAAAATAATCGCTTTTTTAACGTTTCCCTTTTATTTATTTCAATAATCTGTTTTTTTTTTGGTGTTGTTGTTTGGTGTATTATTTACCTTTGAGGGATGCTTGTGTGTGCGTGTGTTTGTCGAACAAAATCGAAATGATGAAAAGAAAAGGCACAAAACTGCGCCCACACCCCCACCCCCCTTTGTTTGTTTGAAATGAAATTTATGAATTTCCATTAAAAGCAAATGCATCACCACTTTGGATACACACACACATGCACACACGTACACACACTGTGTTTGAGCTGAGTGCGGCGGGCGTTTGCATATTATTAACCACCACATACACACACAACCAGCGACGTGGTGTCTGCCAGCTTGGTCATCACTGATGGCTCAAGTCGGTAATGGATGTTTGTGAATCGAAAGCACGCCTCTCAGCCGCAGCGCACAAAAATACAGAATGCTTGTTATAAAATATGTATTTACAGTTATTGGAGGTACTCCACCTCCAACTGTGCGCTCAGATTTGTCCGCTGATTCTACCATGGCGTTAAGCGTTCATCATAAATCAAGCAATTCAGTCGATTATTATGCCGCAAACACATACAAATACACTTACACACTGGTGGATCAAAACCTGGAGCTATGTTGAATAAATGGCTGTTATTGTTGGCTGTTTACATATAGAGTTATAATTTTTTACTGTTGATTTATATAATTTGTTTCTTTACTCCCACAAAAGAAATATAATTTTTGTGCGTAAAAAATAATAAATATGCGTCGGGAGACACATTAGCGAGCGAACAGAGTGATTATCGCGGCGCTGTGAACGCTTTGAAAATTTCTTAAATGGAAATCATATTCAAATGAACTAAAATCATGAATAAGAAATATGAAAGAAAAGAAAATTTGATATTTAAAATTGAAATAAGAAAAAGACAGTAAACTCAACAACTTTTGGGACACTGGAGAGTAACACTACTGCTGAAACTAAGTAATGAAATTTATTCCATTGTTTTTATAAACTCCTACATACATTCTAATAACGAGCTCGTTGTAAATTAATATTTCTTAAAAAGGTCTTCGGAGTCAGAGCAGGGTATAAGATTTTGACTTTAAAAGCCTTTTACTGCTAGTTTCTTAAAGTTTTATGACAACTCGGTCATAGGTGTATGGGTAGATCTTTCACTTTCTTATTCGAACTGCTTTTATCAGCTCAATATATATGTATGTATATTTTCTTGCCCAGAATCCTCCTGTATTAAACTAAAATAGGTTATGGAAAATTTTAATATTATTTATTTGAATTCGGAGTACAGATTGAATACAAGTTCACATGCAAACTTTAGTACAAAGGAAAACTTTCATCTTCGTATTTTTATACCCTGAACAAGATATATTAAGTTGGTCACGATGTTTGTTACACTCAGAAGAAACTTCGGAAACCCTATAAATATATATAACGGGTAATCAAAGTAGAGGTACTTTTTACAATAACCTTTTTTTGACAGGTTACGCGTGAGTCGTGTGAAGCTGCTATTTTTCTTCAATATCGTTTGCATTTCATTTTGGAAAATCCTACGCCTGATTAATGCTTACCAATTGTTCAACTTTATTACAAAAATTCATGTTCCGAGAAGAATGTGTTTCGCGCGCTTCGCTCATCTTATGGTCAACGGTCAATCGGCCTAATGAGCGTACTATTCGCAACATCCTCACCAATCTTGAGACAAAGTATTCTTTATTGGATAGTATTCGACCGAATAGACCACGACCAGCACACAGTGACGAAAATATAGCAGCCGTAGCTGAGAGTGTACACGAAGATCGTGGAAAGTCGATTCGGCACCGTTCGTAGCAACTCGGACTAACGTAAGAAACGACTTGGTACATTTTATGTCCAGATCTTAAATTGAAATCGTACAAAATACAGCTTGTGTAAGAACTGAAGCCGCTCGCGCTTCCCAAGCGACATTGCTTCATTCTATGGGCTCTTTAAAAGTTCAAGCCAAATTTTGTTCGGCGATGAGTTCCTCATTTGTGACGAAGAGATTCAAGAGCTGCCATTTCATCCATAGAAATCAACGGCTGAGTGTGGTTTGTGGGCCGGTGGAATCATCGGTCCATATTTCTTCAAAAGATGCCGTAACCGTCAATGGCGATTAATATTGCGCCATGATAACCGATTATTTGTTGCCTGAAATTGAAGCTCGTGATCTTGGCGACATTTTTTTTTTAACGAAACGGCGCAATTTCCCACACATCGTATCAATCAATGGATTTATTGAGGGAACAGTTCGGTGAAGAGATCGTTTCCCGGGTTCGAGGGGAAACCGAATATACTCGCGGTAAGGCATGCCTGTCGTAAGAGGCGAATAAGATCCTGGCCACCAGTCCAGGGCTGTATGGAAGCTCAACTGGTCGTAGCTTCGGCTACAAGGTCAATACCAAAGACTTTAACCTGGTACCATGGGGAGCAGTAGCCCCTGGAGTTCGCTCCAGTCTGCTCATTGGGTTTGGCTCTTTGTGGAGATTCGTGGTGGCTGTGGTTAAAACCCAAATCGAGGGAAGAACCGACTTTGTCAGTCGAATGTGGAGTTGCATAGCAACCAAGGTGGTTAGTGTGTCCGTGCCACACTGCCGATTGGTACTGAAAATCGTTACCGAGTTTTCAGGGCGCTGATTGACGCATTGTATTGATCCGTTGTGCTTTTGAGTACCGTGGAGTTAAGCTGTCGCCAGCAGGATCCCACGTTAAACACTATCAGACGTTGTTAACCACCAAGATGGTGTGATATCGTAACTTAGACCCTTTTCTGTGAAGGTATGTAAAGTCCATTGTCTGACAATCTGGCTTCGATTCAGGCCTTGGAACAAAACATCGCTCATGTAATTTACCAGTTACGAGTCGAAATGCTCGAACGAGTCATGGAAAATTGAACTCAACAGATAGACTATTTGAGACGTAGCCACGGGCAACATTTGGGAGAGATAATCCTCAAATGATAAACGCCAAATAATGTTTTTTCGAATGATAATAAACACTCTCCATTGCATTTGAAGTTTCTGTGTTTTTTGTTTTAAAGTGGGAAACCTCTACAATGCTTATTTATGAGGATTTTTAAAATTTGATATCATTATTATTTCTTCTGACCAATTACTATTTTTCTGAATTAAAAATAAACTGACAAAATAATACTGAAATCAAAGAACATATTTATTTTATAGTTTATGGAAAACTCTCCTGCAAACAGAATCCACTACATTTTACGCGCCAGAAACTGATTCTCAGCAAAATCAAACCAGTTATGACTCTTGCCACTTATCGGTTAGTATAAAAATAACAGTTTATGTTTGACTTAATGCACATAAATACCTACTTATGATAAAAAGTCTATGAAAGAGTATGCTGATGATAATATAAGAGAAATAAGCACTTCGACGAGCCATTAAAAGCCACCGACATAAAATGGCGTTGCAGATAAATCTTACGCCGAAGCAGCGCGAAGACAAGCGACCATTTGAATAGATAAATGCGCTGTTTACTTTACAATAAATAATTTACTATCAAAAATTGATGAATGCACGGCGGCAAAAGCAAGAATGAAGACAAAGATTGTGCCAAACACCAATGCAATAAATCAGTTTTATGGCGCGATTCATTTTGGTATACCATTAAGATTGTTTACCACGCAAATGAGCGCGTATAAATTTAATGTGGCGACAGTTTTGAGCGATGCAAAGACAGCAAGAACAACAAAAATCAAATAACTTAATTTCACTTAGAACGTCGAGTTAAAAATGAAGGTGTGTGAGTGTATGTGAGTGCATGCAAATTTCGACGACGGTGCGCCGAAGTACATATATATAAATGAGTAAATACAAGTATGTATGAGTGTGCGAATTGTATGCAGTGACTGTAGAGTACTTACGTCCATCATCGTGACCCATGCCGATATTATGGCCAATCATGTGCGCCATCGTGCCCGCCAACAGATGCGGCTCGTAGACATTAATATCGACGCTGATGCCAATCGCACGCGGCGTGCACACAGTCTCCGGCACCGCCATGCCCGCCTCGCCGCCAGCGAACGTCTCGCCGCTATAAAAGTAATAAAAGAAAACCCATAAATATTTATATAAATTCATATATAAGTATGTGTGTGTGTATGTGAGTATTAGTTGGTGGAGCAGCAGTCGGGACTGAATCATAAAAAGTTCATATAAAATTAGCAATGACCACCAACAGCAACCAACAAACAAATTGAAGGCGTAAAAACGCCAACAACGAGATACAAAACACCCACGCCGCGCTGTCCCCCGCTCCGCACCGAGATCACTTTGGCTGCTGATTTTTATTATTTATTTCTTAGTTGTAAAAGTCAATAAAAAAGGTTCGCAGCGCTCAACTCCATAGCGCTGATGAGATACACGCACATCCATATATATATATGTGAGTGAGTGTTTGTTGCACCCGTTTAACGGTCCGCTTTTAAAAATAAATATTTCAACACAAGTGTCCGCAATTACCAATTGAGGATTTATTAAAAATT
The DNA here is from genome assembly GCF_016617805.1 of Bactrocera tryoni. Classification (NCBI taxonomy): domain Eukaryota; kingdom Metazoa; phylum Arthropoda; class Insecta; order Diptera; family Tephritidae; genus Bactrocera; species Bactrocera tryoni. Next base: position 43,826,278 of record NC_052502.1, read on the forward strand.
CATTGGGTCACCGAAGGACAGCGAGTGCCGCTCAAGGTTGATTGGCACCCCGGCAGTGTGTGTGTGTCTGTGCGGTGTTGGGTTTGGGTTACATGTACCCCGGTAGTTATGTGGCTGTGTAGGGGCGCCGGGTGTTTCATAAGTTCAATCAGTGCAAATGAATTTAAAACTTTTTGTAACACGCCAGCGGCACTTCGTCTCAAATCTCAAATGAGGTATAGCGCATAAATAACGGTAATTGCGCAGGAATGCAGCGAATATTTAAAGTAAAAAGAATAAAAAAGTAAAAACAAAAAAAGGATCCCAAAAGTGCTCGAAAAGGTTGGTTGCCAAAAGGCCGTTTTATTGAGTATTAAATTTAATTCATTATTCAGGCGGCGTTAGTTTACACAACAACAAAGGTAGAAAACTTATAATCAAAGGTTATGCAAAGGTGTATTTTGCTGTCAAAAGAATATTAAGACGTAAACGTTTAAAGTTTGGCATGCCTTTTCCGCTTTAAGTGCCCCTGAGGTGCTGAGCTTCAGGCGCCAAAGGATATGATTATCGGGTTATTGAAGATGATTGCTTTATAGCTGTCGCGTGGCTGTGAAATAATGAAGGTGGCCAATCTCTGATTTCATACAAAGTGGTTGTTTTTGGTATGCAAAATAATTGAAGTAAATATTTTGGAAAAGTTATAACTTAAAAGACATTTAAGATTAAGAGGGATATTGGAATTAACTTGATTTGATTTTGTAAAAACTATTAAGTGTATATCTACTAGTTTCCAGTAGCCTACAATTAAAGCTGTTGCGAATATAACTTCGAATATTACAAAACACTGCGAAGTAAACGAAATATTAAGGTTACTGAAAGATTCAGATCACCGAAGGGGAACTCACGTTAACAATAAAATTGAGATCCGAAATAATAATTTTTCTCTCTGACACTGCTTTCTCACACTCCACTGGTAACGATAAGTTACAAAAAACCATGATTAGATATAATGCTAGAGACATCCTTAATTTTTCTCGTCAAATGTCAAAAGATGCTGGCAAAATTTTAAGGTCTATGAGTTTGGTAAAGTCAGTTTAATAGTACGGTCGTAGCAGGGATCTCACTTGAACAGCTTCGAACGCCGGTTCGTTGGTTGCACCTAAAACTCCTTTAAAGTAGATCATAAGACGCTCACAAATCTGTGATTGATCAAAGATCTGTGATCTGTGAGGATATCATAGATTTGTTGAGACGGCTAATGCCAGTTTCGGCTGTAACTCCGGGTTCGCCAAAGTTGAGACTGCTGAAATGTCTCAATTTCAGCCTTACAACGGCTGGACAATGCAGAAGAAAGTGTTTGGATTCTTCCACCTCACCCTTTCCATACAACTTTGACAAAAAAAAATCACAAAATTGTTAGCTCAGGGCAAACTGGTTATTGAGACACGTTATGACTCTAAGTTAGATGCATAAAAGACAAAGTTTATAACTAAATTCCAGTAAACAAACATAAATTGATGCCGCTGGTGCCGCTATTGTAAGAGAAATATTTTAACGTGAAGTGCACTCTCCTATAGGAATATGAATCATAATGTTGTTTTTACTGCTTGTGGAAGTGGCATTGTCCGCGGTCTTAAAAAAAATGGTAATGAGCAAAGAAATCGCATAATAAAATCACAGAGGGCTTTGTGTGGGGTGACTGTTCTCTTCGTTGGCGAGTGTCACGAATTGATGTATCCAGTTTCGACTTGCTCTTGTGCTGCAATACTTCATATTCTCGTACTGCAACACATTTTGTTCTACATATTTGAGTATGTTCCAATTTTTTATTTCCAAACGAGGATGTTATCACCGCCAGACGTGTTAAGAAATGTGAAGAATCGCTGAGGCAGGTGATATGAGCTAAAAGGAGACTATCTTCAGGAATATTAAAATCGCAATTGTTTAAACAAATCTAGAGTTTCTTTTGTAGGCTGCATAGTTATTGAAAAAACTACGTATAGACATTTGTTTGTATTTGGATTATGTTGCGCAGTGATGTATGGTTAACGCCGATCTCATAATGTGACAAGATCTTGCATAAAAATACTCGCAACATACTAATTCTTATATACAAGGTCTGTCGCAAAAGAAATAGAACTTTTTAAATATAACTGTTTCTGGTGGCGCCACCTATTGGTGGGTATGTGAAATAAAAATTTGATCTCTTGTTGACATTTCGTAAAAATTTTAAGACAATTCGATAACTACCGTTCAAAAAGTGACAGCAGCTTTTGGTCATCAGTCGTAAAATGCATTTTGAACAAAGAGCAAATATTAAATTTTGTTTAAATTTTGTTTTAAACTTGGGAAAACGTTTACTGAAACATTTCAAATGATGAAAAAAGTTTATGGTGATCATATGGTTTAAGCGATTCCAAGAAGGACGTGAGGACCTCTGTGACGATCAGAAGTCGGTCGTCTTCAGAAGTCAAAAATAAAGACAATGCTGATTTGTTTTTACGATTCCGAGGCTATTGTACACCGAGAGTTCGTCCCACCTGGCCAAACGATTAATGCTGTGTTTTACCTTGGTGTTATGAAGCGTCTTTTGTCACGCATTCGTCGTGCTCGACCACAATACCGTGAGGCAGGGTCCTGGCGCCTGTTGCACGATAATGCGCCGTGTCATCGGTCGACGCTTGTCACTGATTTTTTGACAAAAAACTCCATATTAACCATTAATCACTCACCCTACTCACCTGATCTGGCAGCCTGTGATTTTTACCTATTTGGAAAACTTCATTTGCCCATGAAAGGACACTGGTTTCAGGACATTTCAGTTATCCAAAAGGCGACGACCGATATTGTCAAGAGCATTCCGAAAAATGACCTTAAAAACTCATTTGAAATGCTAATTGACCGAGCTAAACGCTGTATCGAAGTACAAGGAAACTACTTTGAATAAAAAAATATAACTTTTGAAAAATATTAATTTTTTGTTGTTTTTTTAACAGTCCTGTTTTTTTGCGACAGACCTTGTATTCTGTAATAAAGGCAATTAAACAAAGGACCTTTTATAATACAAAAAATCTAATAGAGTATGTTACAAGATGTTTTTGGAACAGTTAGAAAAAGAGCTTACAATCGCTTTGGAGAGTCTAGATGGTATGCATTCGGTTTCTTTTTCAAATTCGAAAAAACACGAAAGTATTGACGATAAGGTGTGAATTTGACGTAATTAATGGCAGATATGGCAGGAATAATACATATGACATTTTTTTCTTAAAGGGAATTCTTATATTTTCATGCTCGAAGACTGCAAACTATTATTTACATTTAATCATAGAACCACCGCTTATTTTAAGAGGTTATAAACAGTTAGATTTCCAAAAAACTCAATTTTTTTTAATTTTATTTACTTAATTTACATATATTTAAGAGTACACACAGAAAATTTCATATTGTTCCGGATAATGTTTTCGAAGTTATGCGCAAATTTGAAAAGACATTTCGGAGTGCTTGGAAGTATACGGCCAAACTTTAAACGCGTTTTTCTCAAAATGGTGTCTTCAAAGTCGGTGACCAACATCACTCGAAAACGGTGGCACCGATTAGTCTCAAATTTTGTCACAAACTTCTTAAATATATTATGTATATTTTTCAGTAATTAACCGAAGACTTTTTCTCACTGATAAATATTTTTTATATGCAATTTTATGCCGAAATTTTGGTCAAAAACCGATTTTGATTTTTGAAAAACCGCCATTTGTCAAAATAGTTTACGGTGCTTGTTCCTTCGATTTGCTTTATTACATTTAGCATTACTTATAGGAGGATTATTAGATTTAGCATTTTTAATTTCAGAGGATTCGGTTTAGAGATATGTATATGTAGCGGTCCCCGCAAGACGTCTTTTTTGAGAGGAGCTCCCGGAGATCAGTTGTAGTTTCTATCTAAATAACTATTTTTACTAATACAGTTGTAAAATATCATAATTTGTGTACAAGTTTTTGGATCAGTAAATTTAAGAGTTTTCTCAGGAAAAGTTCTAACTGTATATAACCCCTTAAAAAAATTATTAAGTTTAGAAAAATAGTTTTTGGGTCAGTAAATTTAAAAGTTTTCTCGGAAAAAGTTCTAACTGTATATAACCCCTTAAAAAAATGATTAAGTTTTGGAAAAAAAATTTCTAAATATATATTTCCTTAAAAATAGTAAGATATAGTTTTTCCCATTCAAATGTGTGACAAAGTATCCGTCACAAACTGTTCGTGCATAAATTCTTAATAAGAGGGAAGAGCAAAACACCAACAACAAACAAACAGGCTGCTGTTCCTTGCCGAGCTTGCTTCAGCCAAGCGCACGTGACTAACATTTGCGCGGGCTCAAAAAGCAGGAAAATATTCACACATGAACGTAAATACAAATACACTAACACGCACATAGCCACATTTAGAGTCTCCAAATGGCCAGCAAACATTTTGCAACGTTCAAGCTAAGCGCTTTAAGCAAAGCTGCAGAGGAAAGCAGACCAAGCTGAGAGGCAGGGTAAAAAGCACGACATACTTACATATATACATTTACATGTAAATGTATATGCACACACTCACACACGAACGCACTTTGCAATGCACGCCGCCACATTTCCGCCTTTACTTTTGCGCGCATTTCCGCTTCCTTTAGCAAACTAATGCCATAAAAAGCTTATATACGAATGAATATAGAAATATGCAAATAAACACACGCACACACACGTGCGCTAATGCGAATACATGTTGGCTAAATGGGCGTTTGAAGTACGCCTGAGTGTGTATTAGTATTTAAGCGTTTCGGTTGCGCGGCGCGGAGGGCGGAGGAGGGTAACGTAGTAGTTGTGCGGGCAGTCAAGGCGTTGATTTTTTGTTGTTTTTGCGTCAACGTTACCTTGTTGCTGTTGTTGTTGTTGTTTTGCATGTAAGCATTTCGTTCGCCTTCGTTGCTAAGCCGTTTAGCCGTATAGTCGCTGAGGCGCTTAAGCGTTTAGCTGCCAAGTGTGCCTTATGTATTCATATTGCCATATATATAACGGCGAGTATTTATTTATGTAATAGTTTTTATTGGTTTATGTAATTGGCACAAGCGCCTGGCGCAAACTGCCGACCACCAGTCAAATAGGCAGCAGTAGCAACAACAACAAAAACAGAAAACCAAAAGCAAAAGTAAAATAATAAAAATAAAAGTATAAAATAAACCGGTTGTCGGCCGTTCCGCCGTTATTATTGCCGTTGTTTTGCGCTTGGCACAAATCTACTTTAATAAAGTAGGAAATTACGCACAGCCATCATAGCGATTTTCACCCTTTACGCTACACACACACATCGCCAAATTATTGTTCATTGAGGCAGTGTTATGTAGCAACACATCTCGTTTGCTTTCACTTTGACTTTGTGAAAAATATACTTGCATATATATACATATATTATTCAAGTACTTTTTCGACCCGAAAAATTGGTGGTCCGAAAGGGGCAATGTCGATATACCTGTAAGTTGAGCGCTGCTGAAAGTTTCAGCCCCTGTTGTCAAAATACGATTTAACTGGTCGTGGAACATAGTAAGGCTGACCGTTTTCACAATAAAAAATGTGTTTCCGGAAGCAATCCCTATTAAGGTTTTCCCCATAAATAGTTTCTAGAAGCTCATATTACAGCATGCTCTTCAGATCCCACCAAATACAGAGCGTTAGTACTATTCGGCTTTGCCATTGATTCTGTTGATTTGCCAGCTTGAAAATACAATTTTTAATGCTTGGGGTTGCCTTAATTGATCCATTCTTCATAATACTTGTATATATCATTTCTTTATAGCTTTCAAGCAGCATTTTTGGTATGCAAAATCGTCTTTTAACGTCTCTTAGCTTCAATTCATATGACATCCAATCAATTTCCTTGATTATAAATATATACGACGGATTTTAAACCCTTTCGAATGGCTTCTTGAGTGATTCCCAACGATTGGCGAGCTCTTCTTGCGTTTATCAACAATCTGCAAAGAGTAAAGCCTCCAGTTTCTTATCTTTCAACTTATTGGCAATCATAGTACTTTGTCTACCAAGCCTAAGTCACCACTTATAATCATATAAACCACTTGGGCACTTGGCAATCCGCACAAATTTATTTATACAAGTAGACTCAATATACATATATATTTATTTACACAGTCAACTTTACTTCACTTCAACAAGTCTTGTATTGAATATACATATTTGATAGGATTGACTGCGGAAAAGGTTTTGGTATATATGTATTTGGTAGCTTGACAGAGGATCATATCTATCAGCTGTTCCTCTACGGTCATACTCTCGATGCTCAATCGCCCAGAAGGACTGACGATCAGAAAGATTTGGTAGCGAATCACATGTTATGAGCTGCTCGTCTACAGCTCAAGGTATTTCGGATCAGTACTGTCAACAATTAGATTATATGAAGTTACAAATAACCTAGAAGCGGCCAGATTCGGCTAATAAGAGAGGAATTCTATTCGATCTCAACACCAGAAAATACACTTCAATAATGGCTTGCTAGAAGGTCTGAAGATTTTTCTGCATCCATCTCATAGTACAGATCTGCCTCCTTCTTGTATTATATTATAGATTGTGACAAAAAAGCAGCCAGAAATTGTAATTTAAATTCCCCGGATAAATTTCAAAGACAAATTTTTTGCTGTCAACCAGTTTATTTACGGAAGCTGCTTAAGTCGGTACACCTCATTAGTGCGTTGCGACTTTTACAATGAATACAAATATCGAAAAAAAAATTTTTGTCTTAAATTGTGTATTTTTAATCAAGTTTCGTGTACGGAATCGTTGCGAATATTGGAAAAGGCTTACGGTGATTCAGTTGTATCACGAGCTTACGAGTGGCACAAAGCGTTCAGAGATGACTTTCCACCTCTTCAACTGATGAAAATATGATAAAAGTGAAAAATATGGTGATTGAAAATCGTCAGGAAAGTAATAGAAAGATGGCAACAGAGCTCATAATCTTTCGCGATTCTGTTTGAATGATTTTGGAACGTGTTCTTGCTTAACTCGCCCCGATAAAGCTGCATTTTTTTTTCAAAAATAGCACTATTGTGACCGAGTTGAAAGCTTAAAACGCAATGAGTACCATAGAGTAGCAACCATATTCCCCAGATTTGGATCCGTATGATTTTTTCTTCTTCCCCACCAACTGAAATTGCCTCTCCGTAGAACAGTCGATGAATCAGTCATTTGAACAGAAGTGTTTCGAGACTGGAAGAATCGTTGAAATATGTGTGTTATATCTGGTGGGTATTACTTTGAAGGCGATCAAATAAATGTTGATAAACAAATATTTGGGTTTTGGAGTATTATTTAAAAAGTGGACTTTTGCAGGACTTGTTTTTATAACAATATGATATACAATTTTCCTTTCAAACAAAATAATTTCATAAAGCAATGCCTGATAAAAATTAGGAGTAGTTAAAAAAGTAACCACCAAAAACCAACTCGACAACCCTGGCTCTCACTTTCCACTACTTGTATGAAATGCTTACAATTTCAGCACGACACACAACACATTTCAAGGCTAAGCGAGGCAAATGTAAAGCCAGCAGAAACGCATAATAACACTTTGCTAAGGCAGAGGCCTGTGGAGCCCAAAAACGCAGAAGGAAAAGCTGGCAGAACTGCCACAAAAAATCAAACGAAATGAAAATGTAGCCATTCAGTTTGTTATGGCAAGTGAAAAATTATGAAAATGAAAATCAGCTGCAAGGAGAACCAAGCGTAAATAATAACAAACGGCACAACAACAAAACTAACGACCATAAGCAGATTTTTATATATGTATATATGTATATATGTATGTATGTGGGAAAGCAAGTCTGTGCATAAGCTGAAAACGTGTAGCGAAAATGCGAAATCGCTTCAAAGCCTACTCAAGCAAGTGTGTACGTGTGTATCTGTGAGCTAGGGTGCATGGGTGTATGCGGGCCTAACGCCTAACGCATCGTACACATCAAGCAAACAACCTACTTAGTCAGCAAATGCACGGGCGTATAAGCAACTTCCGCTAGCACCAGTTAAGGCTTACAGCTTTCGCTTATGATTCCTTTGATCTGCAGTCGCCGTCGCTGAAGTCGTCGGCGAGGCTAACCAATGTGCATTAACTCGACTGGAGGGAGTAAGTAGCAGTTAAAGTAAATGTGCCAGAAGAATGAGTGCGTGTAACTAGCGAGGCGAGTTCGCCATTTTGCTCTCCAACTGTTTATATTTTTGTAGATGCCAATTGCTGCTGAGCAGCTCAAACCACCCGCTTTCGAGAGCGAGCAAAATAAAAGCTAATGATATGTAAATTTTGTAGATGTTTGCATAAATTTGCGAAATCGCATTTCTTGTGGTGCGAAAGTACCAACACAAGCATATATAAGACGGCACATATACAAACTTTATACAAGCATATGCGTCACACATACACTTATATGTGTATGTAGTGGCAATACCTGGTCTAGACTTGCGCTTGATTACGCTTACGCATAGCTGCGAAAGAGTCAAGCTTGCTATTTTTCATTTTATTTCAGATTTTATAGCTTAGCACGTTTGCTGGCGCTATAAATACTTTAGATGCAGCATTTTTTTCAGTTTGCTGTTGCTGCGCCAGCACGATTGCGGCCGGTGAATTTGCGCAAGTGTTGATGTGCAAAAAGTTGTTATGTTCACACTTTTATAACTTTTGGCTTTTAACTGTTTTTCTTGCCGTTTTGGTAAGTTGCAGACGTTGGCATTTTTAGGTTATGATGAACACATTATTTATTATTGTAATTTTATACGGTAATTTAAGAAGTTGCTTGCGTTAAAAAATTATGTACTGAAGAATTGAAGTGGAGTCGGTGGTGTTAAATAGTGAAATAGCTGTACTTTTTCAACGTCATAAGAACTTGAATTAGTAGCTCATAGTATACTAGATAGTGCTAATAGTCGGATGCGTAAAAGTAGTAAGAAACTAATGAGGTCATATGTGGAGTAGTAGAAATCTGAAACTCATAAAGAGCTAATTTAAGGTGTCAGAAGTTAAAGGTCAGTTTCTTCTCAATTTTTGCTTTCTGCCATCATTGTAATTAAACCCAACTGGAAACGACCTTTTTTCCAATTAGATTTTTACAGTTTTTGCAGCAGTTAACGAGGAACCATTCCGAGAGCAATATGTTTCTCTATTATCAAGTCTAAAAAATTTATTATTAGCTTTTAAGTATCTCTCTTCCGCCTTTTTCTCGCCTTTCTAGTCACCAAACCATTTTAAACCGTCTGCAGAAGGATATACAAAAAAGGCTTGATGTTGGGTGCCGCATGATTTGACGCAAAAAACCTTCTGGACCGTATCAACGCCTGCGATATGCTGCTGAAACGGAACGAACTTGACCCATTTTTGAAGCGGATGGTGACTGGCGACGAAAAATGGATCACATGCGACAATATCAAGCGAAAACGGTCGTGGTCGAAGGCCGGTGAATCGACCCAAACAGTTACCAAGCCGGGATTGACGGCCAGGAAGGTTTTGCTGTGTTTTTAGTGGGATTGGAATTGAATCATCCACTATGAGCTGCTCCCATATGGCCAAACGCTTAATTTTACCATCTACCGCAAAGAATTGGACCGTTTGAAGCAGGTAATCGACCAGAAGCGTCCCGAATTGGACAACAGGAAGGGTTTTACTAGGACAACGCCAGACCACACACTTCGTTGATGACTCATCAGAAGCTACGGGAGCTCGCACGGGAGGTTTTATTGCATCTACCATATCGCATCCACCGTACATAGCGCCAAGTGATTACCACCTGTTCCAGTCCATGGCGAACGCCCTTGTTGGAGTAAAGTTGAACTCAAAAGAGGTTTGTAAAAATTGGCTATCCGAGTTCTTCGCAAATAAGGAGGGGGTTTTTACGTGGGGGGTATTACGATGTTGCCGTCTAGATGGAAACAGATTACCGAACGAAACGGCACATATTTGAACCAAAACCGATCATTGTAACACTTCTTATAAAGCATTGAATATAGAGCAAAAAAGTGGAAGGGAGATATTTGACAACCTTATGTTATTTTCCATTAGATGTATTTAGTTATATACATATATCTCGCGTTGTAAAACCACAATCGCGAAATATTTGAAACATATGGCTTTAGAAAGATAATATTTCATACTAAAAAACTTCTCAGACAGCTTTGTGATTGCTCGACACAATAGTGTTCGAACTCAAGTTAAAAATGAATAGCAGTGAAGAGAAAATATATAACATTTGATAGTTCTATGCGATAAAGTTTGAATATGTGCTTAATGTTCTCCTTTCCGCTTAGGTGATTTTAATATAAAAGTAATACCAAGTCCCCGATCATTGACAACCTCAAGCAAAACCGGTCGGAGTCAAATTGGCTTGAGACCGGGCCAATTGTCACCAAGCCAGGATCGACTGTCAGATAGATTTTGGTATGATTTTGGTATGTTTTTGATGGTTTTGGTAAGGAATCATCTACTATCAGCTGCTGTACTACGGCAAAATTAATTATCAAAAATTGCCGTTTGAAGTTAGCAATCACCCAGAAACGATGGAATCGATAGTGGCTCGCCAGAAGACCCAGTAGCTTAGGTTTATAGTCCGGTTCTTAAACGAAGTGATTATTTGCTTATTTCTGTCTACGGTGAATAATTTTGCGGGTGAAAAATTTGCCTCAATTGAAGCTTATGAAAATCGACTGACCCAGTTGCCAATGGGGATGAGATTTGCTACGAGAGCGGCAATATATTCTACGTTCAAAATGTCAACAAATCATCGAACAAACGGTGCATATTCGATTTTTAGATTTCGTTTTACTATGCCTAGTCTAATATTTGCCTAGTTGTACTCCAACCGTAGAGGTTAGAGAAAGAGGCTAGGTAACCAGTCAGTTCTATATAACTAACCTATATATTTTCCGGTTTGTATCGCTAACAAAACCAAAAAAGATAACTAGATTTCCAAAGCTTAAGTTAAAAAATATAAAGGAAGAGAAGTATGTAGATGAAATGGTGATGAATAAGGGGGTTACGTAGGTTTACGGGTTTTAAAAAACCTTATTTTTTATTGCCTTATGTAAAAATTAATGCAGCTAGGCTAAAGGCGCCGTCTTTAAACGCGTTTTGCACGAAACTGTGATTTTGAAGACGGTTGGCAAGATTTCACGAGAACTGCTCAACCCATCTTCATGAAATTTTACACAGGCCTTTAAGATAGAAGACTTAAAGGCTTGGGCGAAGGATTCTTTCACTTTAGATGATTCTGTGAGGAGTCATCCTGCCAATGCGAGCACATCTTTTTCCGAGCGGTTACCGAAAATGGCGGCGCAATGGCCGAGTTTAAAATTTGTTTTCCTAAATTTCAGAAATTATTTGTTAAAAGTGTATATTTATAACAGTAAAAATTTCTCATAAAATATTTCATTTTTATATGAGAAAAAAGTTGTTGAAAAAATGATACTTTTTACTCGAGGAAACTCATGCAACCGCTTAAGACAAGACACAACAACTATTATCTTTGAATCTGTATATTCAGACTGACGACTTATTTCGATGTGAAAATTTCAACATTACAAATAATGCAGTTCACCTGTTGGTTATAACATTTGAAGAAAGGTAGCAAAATTTAAAAATAGATGCAATGAACACCAAATTGAAAATAAGGATAAAAGTTACTTTATCCCAAAACCATATATAATATACTACACACGCTTTTGCCCTTCTACACAAGCGTACCCGACAATATTTACAACATCTATGCATCAACACATAAACATCCGATCATTCAATTGGGATCAATAAACCCAAAACCCAACTCATCCTCACCAAATCCCCAAAGAAACGAAGTTACGGCGATATTAAAAATAGTTTCTAAATTCATTAGTCTGACGCATAAAAAATTAGCTTATATACATATCTTCAGTTTTTTTTTTCAATATCGAGTGAATGTGTGTATGCATGTGTGGGTAAACGAGTAGACGATAAATATCCTATTTGTTGATGTCCTCAAATAAAATATTGATGGGCGACATTGGTCGTTGTGGAGAGTTGACAAATATACATACTCTTGCAGGTATGTTTCCATATGTATATATGAACACATGTATGTACAATCATGGGTGAACACATTGAAATATGCACTCGAAAGCAGACGTGAGCTATTCGGCCATTTACGCTGCCATCAAAAAGACTGCGAAACTTATTGGCGAACATTTGCACGTTTCGTGTCCCCAACACACCCGCATACACACATACATACACACATAATACACGCACATATCAGTGGGAATTAATAAATAAATAATTTATTGGCGTTGTAGTCAATTTACAGCCGAGCGCGGTCCAATATAGGCTAGTCTATTTTTGAATTTATATATACTTGTACATACAGATCCAAAATGATTGTGTCACGGCGCAAAACTGTATACACTTTGGGTCTGACGCGTATATATCTACATAAAATAAACGTAATACTGTAGGGAAATCAATAGTTTTTGGTTCTATTACTAAAAAGTAGTAAATAAAAGTGGGCACTTGATGAATTGCACCAACTGTACTTATATAAACTTATACAAATATGTATATGTTTCACTGTTTCTGCTCTTATTTCGTTTCTGGGACCACGAACCTACCACGACGACTATATGAAACGTGACCAATATTCCCAGATGTAGAAAAAAACCGTCCACTTCTCTAATATTAAGAAAGTAATGTGGTAGTAGCTTCAAAGTTGAGTCCAATTGTACCACATGTATGTATAAGTATGTATATGTGTAACTATAGTGTGCGTTAGTATCGTAAAAAGATTATGATCCCATGCCACAGGTCATTTACGTACATTTTAAATTGCAACAGCTCGCAGAAATGCCACCTACTCTGCTACTTAACCGCTTAAGAAGATGCGTGCGTAGAAATATTCATGAAAAATTTGCCGGAATTTCCTCACTGGTGTGGTGTGAGTTAATGTATACGACGAAATAAGTAATGAGGTATAATTTAGGTTGGCGTAGGCTAAAGTGGAGGCGGTGACTTCTTTATTTCAACTTATCAAGGAAATGTATGCACCTTTCAAGACCGGAGCATACTCTTGTTAAAGCCCCAGAGGTGATCTAGTAAGCGATGCCCAGAGCATAACGCCAGGAGAGGGCGAATCCGATTCCTCAATCGATGACGATGGAGCAGACGTTCCATTGCCCGACTGAAGAACAACGCGGCGAAGAACTGATAAAGATCATATATCAGCTTCTTTGTAGATTATGGTTGGAGGAAAGCATACTCGACTAATAGAATTTAGGTGTGCTTTGCCGAATTCACAAAAATATAGACTTCACAATCTGCTTCTTAAACATTGCATATAAGATCGTATCGAGCATACTGTGTGAAAGATTAAACCTTACCTTATCAGTGTGCTTTAGACCTGGAAAATCAAAAACTGACCACATATTCACCATGCGTCAAATCTTGGAAAGGATCCGCGAAAAGAGGATCGACACGCACCACCTCTTCGTCGATTTCAAAGCTGCTTTCGACAGCACGAAAAGGAGCTGTCTTTTTGCCGCGATGTCTGAATTTGGTATCACCGCAAAACTAATACGGCTGTGTAAACTGACGGTGAGCAATACTAAAAGCTTGGTCAGGTTAGGAGAGGGACCACACCGAACCGTTCGATACCAAACAAAATTACAGAAAAGGCGACTCCCTATCTGGTGACTACTTCAATCTACTCCTAGAGAAAATAATTCGAGCTGCGGAACTTAATCGAACAGGTACAAACTTCTATAGGAGTCTACAGCTGCTGGCGTATGCCAATGATATTGACATCATTGACCTCAACAACCGCGCCGTTAGTTCTGCTTTCTCCAGACTGGATAGCAAATGGATTTGGTAGTGAACGAGTCCAAGACGAAATATCTCCTATTATCAAACAAACAGTCGTCGCACTCGCTACTTGGCTCCCACGTAGCTGTTCATTGTTATTACTTCGAAGTTGTAGAGAATTTCGTTTATCTTGGAACCAGTTTTAAACCCAACGACAACGTTAGCTTCGCAGAATAACTCTTGCCAACAGCTGCTACTTAGGACTGAGTAGGCAATTTGAGAGGTAAAGTTCTCACTCGACGAAAGAAGCAAAGTTCTACAAGTCCTCCTGTTTGGTGCAGAGGCATGTATGATGACAACATCTGATGAGCCGGCGTTACGATTTTTCGATTGAAAGGTTTTGGGGTAGATTTATGATCCTTTGTGTACTGGCAACGGCGAATATTGCAATCTATGGAACGATGAGCTGTACGAGAAATGCGATTACATTGACATAGTTCAGCGAACTAAGAGACAGCGGCTAAGATGGCAAGGTCATGACCTCCGAATGAACGAAAACACTCCAACTCTGAGAGTATTCGACGCAGTACCCGCCGGGGTAAGCAGAAAGAAGAAGACCTCCACTCCGTTTGAAAGACCTAATGGAGAAGGACCTGACTACACTTGGATTCTCCAATTGGCGGCATACCGCAGAAAGGGAGAACGACTGTCGCGCTGTTGTAAACTCAGCTAGTTACAGTCGCGTAAATTAAGCAGAAGAAGAGGGAATAACAATTCAGTTGTTACATCGTATGTCTACTATGGCTAGTTGCTTAACTTGTACTTATATACTATATTCTCTATCAAAATATCGAATCTTGACGTCTTGTAGAAACAGACCAAGCAAGAATCGGCTTGATCATAAAAATAAAATGTGTCAGCAACGCTTTTAGACACATGGAAAACAGATGATTTATTAGATTAAAAGTAAGTGCAAGTGTAAACTTCTACATGGAGAAGATTCTGAGAAACAATAACTCAATTTCGATTGTATTAAATGTACTGAAAAGCTGTGTGTACGAGTGTACGTTCGGAACTACTGAATTGCGAAAAAACCCAATTTTTGTCGATACGTTACAATTGCCGAATCAAGGTTCGGCATCGTGGAAAAATGATCCCATTTGAAGAATTTGAGAGTGCTGTTCTACATATAATGATTATGCGCTGTGTCACAAACATTAGAAGCTTTTAGAAAATAGCAATAATTGAGTTTCGACTTACTTCTAACACCCAGGAACTTTTTCTCTAAAAAGATTACTCACTGTCAAGAAAGTATATAAAGATAAGTCGTACAGTAAAAAATGAATCGAATCGTTGGAAGATCCCAACTCATGTATCATCATCATAGAAATTATGCTCAATAATATTTTATTTTTACACAAAAGTATTTTCCTTTAAAATAATACGGATTTTACAGCTTGCCTCAATATATATATAACATATTTTACGTTTAGCCCCATCACTAGTCTCTTCTCTCTCTCTCTTATACAAAGCCTTAACGCTTTTCACACATCTCATTTCCTCTTGAACTTTCCTTGAATAAACGATTTCTAAACACATGTAACTTTGCGCCATCACTCCACATTCTCTCCCACTAATCACCTCTGTTGTGGGGGTTGATAAAGAAAACCAAAACGAAAATTGGCTTATCTGACAGATTTCATCTGCCAAAGACACGTATGTAATAGATCATTGCAGATGTCAATGCCCACTCACCGCCGCGAGGATTGCCACTTGAGCTAAGCGTAACCACAAATTTGGAAACGAAGGTGGATAGGAGAGTAGAATGTAAAAAATGTTAGCTGACATAGTTCACGTTGGCGTGTGTTGTTGTTTGTCAACCGCGAAACATCAATTTCATTGGCATTACGTGTGTCCATTTGCTGTAAATGCCTTTGAGTGGGTGAGTGAGGACAAGAACGTAGGAGTGATAGATAGACAACACGAAGATGAAATGAATCGTATTTAGGTGGATAAGCAAAATTACGTAGACTAATATGTGTGTTCAAGTATTTATATTGTGTACACAGGTGTGAAAACATTCGTTTGGCTTGGAGCGGACATGATTGTTATTGCGGTTTCGAAAGACTTGACACTTTCGTAGGTTTCCGGTATTTGCTGTAGAATTTTGTGTTTTACAACTTGTAAGTTGTCTTTCGACCGTTTGACAGAGGCGCAACAGAATCCCGTTTAAAGATATCAATTTTTTTGATATAAAGGCACCGGGAAAACGTGCAAGTAACGTACAAGTAAAGTGTGAGCCTGCAAGAGTAAGGTCATTGTTTGAGAAGTTGCCTGTTTTAGGAATAAAAAAACAAAAAAACAAGAATAAAAAATTAGTAATTTTACGTAACCATTAAACCAGGAGTATTACTCGGAGTTGTTTTTCAAAATTACTATGAAATGACAAGAATGGCAAGCAAAATTTTTGTAGTAGCTAACTCGCAGGTCAGATAAATAATGAACTACCATCTTAGAAGAGAAAAAGATTTCCTTCAGATTCTGCCACACGTTTGTTATAATATCTTTAAAAATAGTATTCCAAAATTATAAATCAGTTCTGAGTTACATCCTAGTTACCGATAAAGCTTAGCCGCTCAGTTCAATCAGTTCAATCAGCTAGATCAGTTTATCTTTATACGCGTTTTTCTTAAAAGGTCATTATTCGCATTTTCGGATTTCCATTAATATCAATTTGTATGTGATTCTTCATATGTTTTTTAATCTGATCGAAAATCGAATTTAATCAAGCCGAAACTATCAATAATGTTATTTAAAATTAAGCTGCTTTAAATACACCGCCATTTTGTAAATTTTTAAATTGTTTTTAACTTATTATTGATTTATCTTCGATGAGAACTTTGTTTTTGAGGTTTCACCTACGTAGAAGGCCGGAATCTCTGTTGTAGTTGCATACCTCTTTCTTATCGCCGTCGGTGCTCCCATGTAACTCAAAAATGTTTATTTTCAAAATATGTATTAATAATACTGTGAGCAAAAAATAGTAAGAGTTTGTCCTCAATTTTGAAATTCTTAATTTATTCTTCAAGCTCTATGTCGCCTCCCTCAATATAAATCTTCTCGGCCGCACTTGTGCCATCGTTTTTTCCTATTTCCTTCAATGCTCATGGCGATTTACGCTTAACGTCTTCAATTGACTTAAAAGAGTTTCCTCGGAGTGGTTGTTTGAGTTTGCTGAATAGCCCGAAGTCGCATAGAGCTAAATCACCCAAATATGGTGGTAGCGGCAAGATATCGGTTTGAAATTTGGCTAAAAACTCAATTAATTAAAACCAATAGTTGTCGGCCAATAATTCCGTCCTTTTGTTACGAATAGCTTCGCTCAAACGACGCATAGGACTCAAACAGTATTCTTTGCTGACAGTTTGGACGGCGGAAAAATTCGGAGTCCACCACACCTCGGTAATCGAAGAAAACTTACAACATAACATTGATTTTTCACCTGATTAGATGTGGGTTTTTCGGCCTTGGCTCATATTTTCCACGATATTTGGCCTATCGATCGTATCTTTCCGGATCGTAAGGCTAGATCCAAGAATCATCGCCAATACGTTTCCTGATATCGTGGTAGTCGGAAAGCATTGTTTCACAGTGGTTAACGCGACGCTGTTTTTCGAAAAAATTTAGTGTACTTGCAATCAATTGTGCTTTCAATTTTCTAAGGCCCAAATATTATTTCGAAATTGTTTTTACTGATCCTTCCGATATGCTAACGATGCCAGTAAGATTTCTGACTATTAATCGTCGATTCCACATATTTCTTTATTTTATGGACTTGTTGATCATAAGTTGGTGTTTATTGGCAGCCTGGACGTGGTTCATCGTCAACGCGCTCTCAATCCTCTTTGAATAATATGTACCAATCAAAAACACTATTTTGCGAAAATAAATTATCACCGAAAGCCTTTTGCAATATCCTTCCGGTTTCGGCACCAGAAATTTGGTTCCGCGCATAAATAATTGAACTTCTTTGTCAACTTAAAAGTCACCGAATGCACAATCGTATACTAAATGCTAATGACAGATGTCACTGACAGTCATAACAACCTAGAAAAATTTTTTTTTTTATAATTGAATTTACACCTGAAAAGGTGACTTTTCAGTCGATCCCTTGTACCTTTGAGTAAATTGCCATTGGCTCGTCTTTTCTCAAAAAGTACCAATTTTCTAGGCATAAGGGTAGACCTGATGTTAATCGTAGGCTATTTCTCTTTAATAATAATTTTTTTAGTATGTTGCTCATCCACAAAACTTTATAAAGTAGGTACAGCAATTTTGTTTTCTGAATTCTTTTATTGAAAATCTGTATTTTTTCAGTTTCGCGTGGTCTTTGCTACTTGTTTACAATCCTTCACCACAAAGAAAACCAGTTATTAGGCATTTTCGTATTTTTATCTTATTTTCAACCCCATCTAACAGTAAATTTTGTTCCAAGTTTTCTCACTCAACTGTTTGATCTCACTCATCATCAATCATTTGATGAGTCGCACAATCTACCTGAATTCCGAAGAACGTGCAAACATGAAGTGCGCAGCACGTGGCAGAAGTGTCACACGAGCGTAGTAAATTATCTTCAAATTCAGCGCTGAGTACTTTTACGACTCACTCGGGTTCAGCGACCGTCGCAACTACTAATACATTTTCATTCCGCAGCGCAGCAATGACATAATTAAAGGTTAATTTAATCGAATCAGCAGCAAAACAACAGTCATTTATTAAAGACCCGCCGCTCCGCACAAAGGAAGATTACAAAACGAAGAGTTCAAAAGTGTTAAACTCCTGCTATGCAGGGTATAAATATTTTGTGCATGTATGTGTTTGTGTGTGTGTGTGCGAATTTAGCATAATAAAATGAGCATAATGACCAAGTCATTGCTTATGCTGGCAATTGTATTGTGCTGCACAGCTTTACTTCAGCGGTGTGCTTGTTGCACAGTTGCGGGTAACGGTATTTAAATATGAAAATTTATTATCCTTTCAAATATGCTGCGTAAATAAAATCAGAAATGCGCATTAAAACTTTATAGTCAGCCTGGCAGCTAGTCAGGCAGCGTGCAAATGGCCACCAACAGTTTGCAGCTAAACAAACAGAACCACCGCTTCAACCACTCCCACCCAACATACGACTCACCCACTCCCACATAGTCGGTGTCTAGTTTACCTAAGTTTATGCTGTCATTAGGGTGAAAGGGCTCATGTGACGAGGCATTTGGCCGCGCTTTGCTCATAATCCGCAGTTGTGTGCGCAACGTTTTGGAAGACAATCTAAGGCTTAGCGCTGGCAGGCCTCATCCGTCCAGTACCAGTGGGAGGTGGGTGGTAGGCTCGTGAGTCGGTAATTGTTAAGTTGGCACAAGCCGACGCTGCTATAGTGGTCATAATAAATATGGCTGTCGCGTATCGCTAGGTCAAACACTCATCGTGGTGCACTCACACATACTTACTCAAATGAAGCTTATGCGTTTAAGCCTGCCTGGCGTTTGGTGGCTAATATCCCACCCTTCGTCGCAGTGTCAATAAAAGATTGTCGGGGCTCTGTGGCTGTGTTGGCCACCCTGGCTGCCCTGAACTGGCTGTACATTAATTATGCATTTGTAAATTTAATTGTCATTTCTGTGTGCATTTGCAGCAACAGTTGCCACACCAGCCATAGCCAGCGTATATATGTAAATATGTATGTAATTTGTTACTCAATTCTACTCTATATGGTCAATCCTATTAGTCAATGCGTTAGTGTAAGCTTATTGCCTAGACACACACCCACACGAAATTCAACTCGCATCAGTTTAGTGCAGCGCTGCTAATATCCTTTCAATTACGGTTACTTGTTTACATAACCGTTTTCTTTAAATCGTTTTTATTTGCACTTTTAAAGACCCTGATGTTTATATAATCACAAGTACTATATAGTAAAAAAGCACGTACATATGTGTTGATTGGTTTTACTTACGTTAGTAACTGTGTGGTGTCGCGTTCGATTTGGAAAAGGTTTCGCGATGTGTAATCGTTGAAATTCGATATGGCTTTACTGATGTCCTTGCTGCCATCGATGGGCGCCTGATTTTTGCCCCATGTTTCAATGTACACCACCGAAACGCGGGTGTTCAGAGTGCGAAAGTACTGCAAAGAAAGGAAACTTTGATTAATTTTTTAAGTTCTAGGCAATTCTATATATTTGTTGTATGTTTATAGTTTTATAGTAGTATTGTACCAAAGTTCCGCTTCCTGCTGCTCAAGGTCGTAGGCAAAAATAGAAATTTTACAGCAAGTTAATCTATTGAAGTGTGGGTCTCGTTTATATTTTCGAAATCTATTATATCCTTCGTTTGAGAACATTAAGGCCATTATATTGGCTGGAAGACCTTTTGTGGTGGATTGCTCACAAACAACCGAAGCAGCACACAGAGTAAAATTACTCTGTCTAGCCGACAAAATAATCTGCTGATATAGGATAATAAAACACTAGGCTGGAAAAATAGTGATCAAACAATTAAATTAACAGTTCAAAGTAAGAAAAATAATAAACCAAAACTCCTGATTTTCGACTTAAGGGGTTGTATCCAGTTATTAATTTGCTGAAGTCGCTTGTTTTCTTACCAATCTAAGGTATATGTATTTCAAAATATTCTTTGAAGCGGATCAGGCAAATAGTTTCGGAGATAAGAGAGTATATATATATACAAATAGATTTTGCCCTGCGACCTATGGTATATTGTGTGCTCTTCTATATCAGTTATGGTCTGAACAAATCCAGGTTCGTGCTGGACATGACTGAGCTGATGTAATCCCTTCTCCACGTAAATGGCACCTAGGACCTTGAGCCTGCCTATGAAAATTGATCCGCAATCCAGAATCAGGTGATCTGGAGTTTTCTGTTCCATGTTACGCAACCGGCAGTCTTCGCAAGAGACTATGCCCATGTTGGACAAGTGCTTCCTGAGCCTGCAGTGCCTCTATAGAGTATGTTAAGGAATCACAATTCGGCTGGGGGGAGGAGGATCATTTTCATTTAGTTCCACAAAAACATAACTTTAAACGCTAGCTTCCTAGCTTAACCGGTGACGAAAATTTCTTCGAAACGGCATCACCGATCGATTTAAATTTTTGACCAGTTCTTCGGTCGGTGCTTAACAACAGCTATAATAAATTATTTTGGTTTTTGTCCAATCAGATATGCTTTTTCGGAGGTTCTCCTTGAGATCGGCTACGGTATCAACGTAATTAGAAATTTTCGAAATGGATCATCGATTAATGAAGTATATTAGATGCAATAATGTTTATATTATTTATATTTATTTATTAAATAAAACATTTTTTCAACTAAAGAATTTGCGAAAAACCTTTTTGCTGACTTAAAATTGCTTACAAATATCTAGTATTTAAGTATAAATAGTAAATTCCTTGCTAGAGATTCTTAGGCTTGTTAAGAGCTCTTAAAAAAATACCTAACTTTAAACACACAATCAAGTGCATGTGAGTGAAGATGATTGGTCCAAAGGCTTCGACACTGAAACAAAATGAGCATGGCTGTTTGCTCCGATTGCATAAGGTTTTTAAGATACTATTTGGTGAAGCTCTATGCTCTACTGGAAGATATAAGAAATGATATAAAAACAGTACTTTAAGCAAAAAACAAAGTATTTTGTAAAACTCCTAAAGCGTGTCTTTAAAGCAGTGACCCAGTAGCCAAAGAAGCTTCCGAAATAAATGAAACAACAAATCAAGTATCGGTCACATACTGTATACGTATTCAAAGAAAATATCTATTGCAATGAGACATTCTGTGATTTGGATGAAAGAAATTTGAAAGCAGACAAAAGATGCAAAACGGCGGAAATTTGTTTGACCTTCCATTAACCGTATATAAAAGGATCTTTTAATTTTTTGAAAAATTTGAATTTGGACAAGTATGAAAACTCTTCTGGGCTCCCAAGAATGGAGCAATGTAGAACTTATACTGACTATCGTGATTCAGGTATAATCATTAAAATCCGTACATTTTGGCCTTGGAAGGGAAGTAAAAATGGAAGATTAAAATAATTTCATATATTAATGACAGTCAATTTTTTTCATAAAAAGAATGCTCCATTATATAAAATATTGGCTTGATGGCCGCTTATCTGCTCAGCGTTATTCGTAATTGGTGCCTTAATTACGCACAGACTCTATATACATCAAAGTAGCTGACCAAACTTTCTAAAAGATAAAAGCTTCTTTACTGACTGTGACTAAACTGTCTAAAAGAAGCTATTAAGGTATAAAGGTTAAAAAATAGGGAAAACATTTTTTGGATGTTGGTAAAATTAGTTTGATCGAGATAGCTAGCACTCTCAAGATTACAAATCTATATATTGCAAAAACTCTTTTATTAATATTTAATTATAAGAAAGTTTCGCTTGAAGTGGTTGTCACACAAGCTTCCAAATCAAGACCATGCACCGTCTCACAAATCAATCAAAACGATGGCGCGATTTCAAGAAGTCGGACTCGTATTCGTCAGATTTAGCCTCCAGCGTTTATTTTTGTTCTTATTTATTAAGAGAATGCTTGTTGGTAAGAAATTTTTCGACAGAAGACAAATCGCCAACATTGGCTTCGATAACAGCTATTCGTATGTAAGCTAATAGAAACGAATTTTGATGAGAAAGTGTATGTTTTAAAATAATATGAACTTTCTAGAATGCCCGTTATTAGTAAAAAACTGTTAGTACTGAAGAAACTTTTTCGCCTATGGAGCAAAATATGCCAAAGCTGTGTGAACTTCCTTTCTTTCCGAAGTAATACTCTAAAATTATGAGTAATTTTCTGTGTATCTAAAATAACAAGTAAGTAAAGCTTTCTAGGTTATACATAAAAGACAAATGGATATTTAAAAGGGTCTTAGGTAAAGAAAAATTATAAAGTATAATTTCCTTTTTAAAGGCTGAGATTTCCACATATTTTTTGTTCATATGCAAATGTGGCTGCAAATTTCTGGAATAAAGCCTAAAGGTAAATTACTGTTAGACATATACCTTTTAAGAGCCACAACAACAAATCCTTACGCATAAATACAGAAGAAACCACACACGCACTTACCCGCATATATTATCAACAGAAACAAGAATTTACGCAGAAACCAGGAGACAATAGAAAAATGGAGTTCATCATCAGCGGAATGACTTGCACTCGGTCATTTGGCTTCGACAGTGCGCAAAACAAAGACGATGACGAGCATTAGGCTAACCTTAGTCACTGTTGACGATGCTTAACTAATGACCTAATGAATACCGACAGTGACTTGGGTAATAAATAAAATGGATTTACGGCAAGTACGCAGCGCATGCGGACAAAGACAAAATGCAGATAACTCAAGGGAGCGATAAAATAAAATTGCTGGGCCCACCTATCCTAGGTGATAGATGCATAAATAAAATGTGTAGTAAGAAAGACTCATACACACAACTTACATAGCTGCAGGTATGAATAATGTATGCCTGAGAGATGAGTGAGTGCTGCTTGGCTTAGTTGCTGCTTAAATGAAAAAAAAGTAACAACAATATTGGATTGCGCCTATGCCCATATAATACATACAAACATACATACGTGTACACACGTGATTGTAGAACAGAAACCTCTACTGGCAGCTTACCGATAACAATTTGTGAGCTTACCTGAAATGATGTTGCTGGGCTCATGTTGGTCTCAGGCTGCGGCCAGCCATTGTTTTATAAAACCAACGTGCAACAACAAAAACAATAACTATATATAGACATACGTATATTGTTTGTTGTTGTTGCATTTTAATGCCTTTCTACGTTTAAAGACATTGTTAGAGTGACCGACCAAGAGTGATAGAAAAAAGTTACGTATACGCCATGCCTCACTTGCCTAAACAAGTGAATGTTTTCTTTAGCAACGAAATTCGAGCAACCATACTCACATATCTCTACACAAGTGCACTCACATGTAAATATATGTATTTCTCTGCCAAATTCAAGCTTCTTCTATTTGCTTATATGCAATTAGTTTCCCTTTGCCACGACGGCTCCTGCAACACTTCGCCTTGACATATGTGCGAGCCTTGTGCGCCTACCCGAGCTTTTCAATTAATCTTCATAATTGTAGGCACTACTGATAAAATATTTAAGCCGAGAAAATACAATTATGTTAGTCCAAACAAAAAGCAAGTTCATAAATTGCTGTTTGGCTGCTGGGCAAGTGCGTGCATGCCAATGGGCTTTGGCGTCTTGGCAAAGTGGCTTTCACACGAATGGAGCTACATATATATATATGTATGTGTGCGTTTGCTTTTATACATTTTTAATGGCATTTTATATTAAGTGTTTATCTATTTAGCACCCAACAAATGTATACAAACATACATACGCATGGTTTATGTGTGGCTAAGAAGAGCAGCTTCACATGTGTGTACGTCTATGATGCAACTAATACAAGTGAATGGATGATTTGTAGCTACAAGCGCTTGGGTACTGATGTAGCATTTCAGTGGAATGCTGTTAATTTTGTGTTGTAGTTAATAAATGACACTTGTAGGTCAATTTTTCATATATTTTTTATAAAATAAAAATTTTTAAGGCTTAAATGCTAAAAATATCTGATAATGTCTCAACAACATGATACGATTTTCGTTTATGTTTTTTACTTTAGATTTAGTGCTAATCAACGATAATATTTCTCCTTTAGTCTTTCCAGAATATGCCTTTAGAATCGGAATTTGGCTGGTCTTAAGCAAGAGTCCGTTTCCAATTATATTTCCGTCTGATGAGCGATCCTATGTTTAAGAGAAAATAGTTCTAAAACTAAATTATCAATTCAATTAAACAGGGAACATTCAATAAAATGACCTCACTTGTTTAAAGGACCAGAAGAGAATAACAGAGAAGTGTGCGTTGCCCTGCTGATAACTGCATTTGTGGTGTGTGGATGACTTAATGGCTTCGGTTGTTCGTCTCTTGTCATCATCCTTATTATCAACTCATAATAGTGCTGTAATTTGTTATTGTTGTTGCATTATATTGTCACAATAATCCACACCACACAATAATAAGTGCATACATGGAATTATATGCATGCATACACACATGCATATGTGTGCGTATAATGCGAGAGCTGTTGACTGGACAAAATGTCGCAATAGTCGTATCAAAGCGATTGCAGGCATGCGAGCCAACGGGTTGATTATATGCTGAAGGAAATTTCGAGCATTAGATTTAGCGGCTTTGTAATCACTGCAAGCTGCTGGAGTTCAAATGGCGCTGTGAACGAAAGCATATGTAGTATAGTATAGCGGGAAATGGCACCAGCGGTATGCACCTCAGTTCTGGAATACTAATCAGGGGAATATTCTAAAAAATATCGCTAACCGAATATGTTTTTTTAATAACTATTTTATTTAAAAAATTGTTATATAAACTTATAATTAAATTTTTTTATTAAAAATAAAAAAGAGTTTCTTCTGAAGTTGTTTATATATGACAAAGCTCTCTAGTCCTCTCATATAATTTTACAAAAGTTATAAAGTGAAAAAATATTAAGTTGGCAATAAGTTTATAGTTGTTATCAAGCACTGCTCAGCTCACTGCTGTAAAAGTAAAGATTTATTATAAAAAACTCTTTATGTGAATTAAAAATATTTAATTTGATATTTACATTCACTATCAAATTTCGGCATTCTAAGTAAGCTTTTAGGAACCAGGACTGTGAAAAAACTTTCCTATCTTTCTTTACAACATCTCTATAGCTATAATTTCGGTTTTGCGATAGCACCACATGTGGTGGCAGTGGGGCAGTTAAGGATTTTACTATCATTGCGCAAGATTTAAATTCGATATTTGTACCGAATACAACCAAATATCGTGTTCTTTAAGTATGCTGAATAAGCCTTTAACTAAGAGGTTCTATTTTGATTGGACCAAATCAAGACAACACCATAGAAATATGCGTCTTCTATGAAGCAAAACAATACCTTTCAGGAGCTGTCGGTAAATATTTGAACTCTGTTAGTGGAACTTATATTATAACGGGTTTTTCAGTAAGAGTGCTTCAAACATTGTCTTAAAAACGACAAAAACGGTTTGGAATACCAATAAGATTCTTTATTGCTGAGAAAGTACATTCAACACCATTATTTTTGGAGTTCGATTTCTTTTGTTTGGCCAAAACAGGCACGCTTGCAGAACTCCAGCCGCTAAACCCACATTTCGACGGTTTTCAAGTATAAATCAACCGATTCTGCTCCAATATCATACTTCACATTCGATATTCGTAGGAAGTTCATCAATCGTCGCTGGCTAGTTGGGATAGACCATAGAAGTGAGGTACCACCACAGGAAATAGTCTAACGGCATCAAATCGCACGACCGAGCCGTTCAATTGTTGGGCCATTTCGTGAGATAACACGTTCATCAAACTTGGTTTCAATAAATTGATTGTGACATTCGCAGTGTGGCTTGTGACGCCGACATGTTGGAGAGCCACATATTGTCCGAGTCCATGTCATCCAATTGTGTCCAAAAATATTCGGCTATCATTGAGCGGTAGGGATTCCCAATCGTAGTAACGTGCTGGTCTTGACCAACACGGCTCAATGACGCCGCAGCAAACTGTATTTTTTTCGGGATGCAATGGTGACTCATGGAGTACGTGTGGATTGCTATTTTACCAATAACGCATATTTTGCTTATTGACGAAGCCATTCAGCCAGAAATGAGCCTCATCGCTAAAGATGACTTTTCGATGAAAATCCGGATCATTTTCAAGTTGTGGCTCAGGCCATGGACTTGTGGCCAAGCAGCTTCGGTTCTTGCGTCAATTGGAACTTGTAAGGATTTATACCAAGATCTTTTCGACGTCACAGAGAGACGCTTGAGAACGACGTGCGAGAGACTGATTTGGTTTGTCAATATTCTCGACACTACGGGCCCTTCTTTGTCTCCCTGGCAGGGGAACATTTTGCCTGTGGATTAAAGTTTTTCAACTAGACGGTCTACTTTTGTAGTGTTCCTATTGAAAATCCCGTTATCTAATTTGTGTTGAAATAAATAGAGTCATTCTCCACCGGTATTGGTTTTCATTGCTAACACCATGCGGCATAATCGTCTTTTATATATTTATCAAAATTCAGTGTAAACTTACTCTCTTATGTTCCAAACACACTTTTTTTATTTAAGATATCTATTTTTTATTCTTATACTGACATAATATTGGAAAAAATGCTAAATTTCAACAAAAGCTCTGAAGTCAAAATTTTTGTTTTCGAAAACTATTTACGCTGGTCTAAAGCTTTTAAATTTTATGAATAACCATTTTGCAACGTTCAACCGCAATGATGAGGACACTGATATGTACTATGTAATGCGACACACTGCAAATGCAAACTATAAGTTAAGGGACCACCAAAGCTGGATTGCTGCTGGCCCCATAAAGCTGTTATTCAATATGACTCAGGCATTACGACGCTCTCTGGTTATATCGGTGGCAAATGCTTAAAGCTACTTTAAGCTCAATCATAACAGCGTAAGCCTGCATTACGCCTGGTATGTGGCATCGAAATTAAATTAAGGTATGCTAAATGGTGAGCAGCTCTAAGCCAAAGGCTTGCAAAGTGCTCAATGAACATAACTGTTGTAATATAGGGTGCGGTAGCTAAGTTGACATAACATGTGACTATCGCTAGTGCGAGCGTGGTTCAAAACTCCGCTGTCAGAATTTTCCATATAGCAGTACAACTTTCGTTAAACACTTACAAAGGCATTTGCTATTGAGAAGTGCTTTTGCCGGATGCCGGTTCCAAATCACTCGATTCTTTTAAACAAATAATCAGAAAAAATTGACCGAGCCACTGCCAACTATTACTTGTTATTACTCGTATCAATATCTAATTGCATGAGCGGTGCGTGCCCACAGGACACCGCTTATAATGCCCGTTTAGTTAAGCGCTTTGTGGGTTTTAGCTCATCGCTTCAATTAGCTATTAACTGCTACAGTTTAGCGTGCATTTCGAAAGTTTTGCTCTCCGCTAAGCAATATTTGTGCGCGTTTTCATTTATAATTAATGCAGCACTCACAATCCCCCAGAGAGCATGAACTTATTTGGCGTATAAAGTACATTTTTGCTCAACTCCTATATTTTAAAGCCAAGCTACACTTCACCCAAGTGCTTAAGTACGCAAGTGGCAAAGTATGGCAACTCACTTAATTCAATTTATTTCAATCCTTTACATTATCTCTCAAAGCTACTTCCATTTAGTTATTTATAGCAGCGTGAAATGGTGTGCTTGTAGTTGTTTTGCGCGTACGTAAGTACCGTTTGTCTATTTCCGTTTTCGACACTTCAAAATAATTCCCTCTTTTGTGCGCTGAGTGCGATCTCCCAGTGCATCTAATTTGCTTTGCGCACAAGCACAAACGGTTATTGCTACGGTCAAAGGCAACTCTTTTGCTGGCGTAAGTACGCATCCCTAACTATCAGTGGCGTTGTCTAATTTCGACTGCAACTGCAAGCTTCGCAAAGCGGAAATGGTATTATTGAAAAGTAGAAAGCGCCGTAAAAGGCAAGCAATAACGGCGAAAAAACTAAAAAAAAGCATGTCAGAGAAGCTAGTGTAGAAGTAAGGAGCAGAAAATAATCATGAAAATACGCATTTAAAAATAATGAGTTTGAAGCGCATATAAGGCAAGTGCAGCGTTTGGTTTCCATCTCTCTCGTTTCATGGCACATACAATATACATGTATCCTAATATATTGTCGTAAGTCAATTAAATATTTAATAGTATGTCTACATTAATATTGTCGCTTCGCGCTTCTTCAAAGCAACGAAACTCTGCTCAAACTCGATTTTTGGGATAGCCTCAGCTCTTTCAGCGATTTTCAGCTATCTTGTGAAACGACGACGCTTTAAGGCTTTCTTTATTTTTAAAAGTACATAAGAGTCGCGCGAAGCTATTTCTGGTAAATAAAGACAGTTACGTTTTAAATTTCAAAATTCAAGTTATTTTCTGAACACACCTCGCATAATAGCTTAAATGATTTTTAAGAGAGAGATATATGATTCTCTCGTAAAAAAATTTTACCAGGGAATAGTTTCTCTCTAGATGCTTAAAAGGAGCTCTTTGAACGTGAGTCTCGCATTTTGCTATTTTCGTGGTCAAAGGTAGAAGTGAGTTGATGCATAATTTTTCTTGACGAGTCGTGAGTTTGTACTTCGACTGCAGTAAAATACCCATTAAAAACCCGTTTAATCTTAAAATATCAACAAGCCTATGCAAAAGTGGATTTTAGTTGATCGGTCGGGAGAAATAGGAAAATTGGAAAAGTCCAACAGTTATCAAAGTTTCGAGTACACACTTCTGCCATTAGCTAATTAAGCTAAATACATATATAATATTAATATCAAATCTTCTGCTTCCAGTGGACAATAAATAACATTAACTAAGGCTGTTGAAATATATGTATACCTGCTTTTAACAGGATGGAAGCTTGGAAACGATAATAGCTACATACATGCTTTATGTCCAGTTATTTCCTAGTTTTTGTCCCTTAAATTATATTACTTCGAATTTATCGGTTTTCTAGAAAAGCACCACCAAAATATGTATCTTAAATTTTGTTGTACATATATAAATATGTTAATCTCGGTAAACTTACCAAATCTGCAATATTCGCCACCTGTATAGCGTCGTGTATGACCTCGGCACGTGTACTGCCATTACGTTTCTCGTACATCGCTTGGTCCACAACAATGGCCGTTTCGATGTATTTAGTTGCTTCGCGTACATCGCGCTTATAACGGCCCGCACCGTTCGGATGTATTTCGTCGATGACACCAGCCGACAGCAGTTTTGGGCGACGTGACAAACGCCACGTCTCCAAATTACCCGAATTGGCGCATCCTTTATTGGCTTTAGTGCGTGCCTCAAATATCACATGCGGATGCTTCTGCTGGAACGAATTGGAAAGAAGGTATGAGAGGACAGCCAGGACAAGCTTAATGTGAGTATGTGCAAAGTGTAATTAGTATGTCAAAATATTTGTTAAAGTGTAAGCAAACACTAAAATTTTCTTTACAATAGTTTTAGTTTTTATAAAAAGATCATTTCTATAGAACAAAATTATTACGAAATTTCATGTATTTTACTGAGGCAGGCAATTTCTTGATTCTGTTCCAACACACAAAACCTTGAAAAATTTGTAGTATTTTACTCCTACATATATCCTACCTCCAATGTCATATGCCTTATATCTTAAACGTAGATCGCTTGAGTATTCTGTATAAGGAAATTTTTGATAAAAAGCACACATAAAACTTCTCTGAACTTTGAATACGTGACCCGAGCATATTTTAATTAATAAATTTAAAATTAGTAAAACATTTTCAATAAGCTCCAAGATTTTAAGTAGGATAAGATGACTCTTCAGAAATGACACACAGAATGAAATACACTCAGATTCTAGAGATAAAGGTGCCACACTCAACAGCTGTTTAGCATAATTAACTAAATGAGGAAAGGGGTTTAGGTTATTGAATGTCTCGCTTACATACATATATTCACTGACTGTTCCAAAATGAACTGAGATGTAAGAGAAGCAATGCCAGGCAATTAAATCATACCAAATTATAAAGTCTTCAAAGCTAATTCTGCGAAGACTCATCGAAACCATGGCACTTAACGCTATTTCGCACATAGTGTCTGTAGACATCGTCGGAAGGTGTATGTCTGCGAAAGTTGCTATCAGATTCAAAGAATCTGGGTTCCTAAAAGAAACGTGTTTGAACACTCGGATATTCTGACACACTTCGACTTCATACCGAAGCACTTGTTTAATGGAGTCGCCTAACCGAATTCTGACGGCATCTGCTCTGCCGGCGAGAAAGATGTGGATGGGAAGAAGTTGTTGGAGAAGAGAAGCAGTGAGCCTCTTTACGGATGGATCAAAGCTTGGGGGATGGTTGGTAGAGTGGCTTACTGTCAGGAGCTCTCTATCAACTCCAGCTTCAGACTGCCTGGCTATTGCATTGGTTACCAAGATTTACTGCTCCGGAGTGCAGCCTCTTTCAGAGTAGTGACCATCCACTCAGATAGCTGGGCGGTAATGCTAGCCTTGAACTTGTAAATAGTGCGTTCATTTTTGGTCAAGAAGTGCCTAACCTCGCTATCAATAGCATCGAGTATCTTTATGATAAGACTGTTATGGGCGCTAGCCCACTGCGGAATTGCAAAAAATTGTGAAGCTGATGAGCTGGCAAGAAGAGGCATCGTAGAACCGCCATCGCTAGGCAACCAACGGTGTATGCGCTGTTGCAAAAGACTTTTAGCCAAAGATCGATAGCAAGAGATCTAGTGATCTCTTTGCCCTTAGTAAGGCTAGCTTTTCTCTAGTTGTGGGGCTTTTCACTGGGCATTGCCTTATTGGCGTCCATCATGTAAGGCTAGAAACTTTACACGACGTCATCTGCAGAAGCTGAATGGAAGAAGATGAGGAGGAAACAACTCAACACTTCTTTTTTGACTGTCCCGCGTTTTGGAGGTCAAGATATAAATACGTGCGACATCCCATCGAACTGGAGGGAATAGAAATTAAACGCCTGTGCATATTTGTGTTGGTTACTAAGCGTTTTGCTAATTTATAAGTTCGAACACAGGAGCTCTTCTTTTCTATGGTTTCACAAAGGACTACATATAGCAGTCCACGTGGGCTTAAGATAACTCATCTTGCATCTATAAATGTTTCAAAATCTCAGATAGCGTAAATGCGTGAATATGTTTGAGCCAGTGCATTTTCACCTGAAATATCACTGATCTTGTCAGATATGTTATTAAAATTCGTCAATTCAATTTGCGAAAGTATAAAATGTTCAATTACACCGGATTCAGCTCCTCCTTATTCATTCAATAAAAATTTTTTTTCGAAAATAACTCAGGAAAGAACATTTATTGGCAATAAACATATTTTGTAATTGTAACAACTGGATGCAGGATCGTCCAAACAGCTTTGCGCAGCTCTTCCGTTGTTAACTTAGAGATATAAGCTTGAGCGGATTTCTCAGCTTACTGACACCTCTCTAAGATTTCCATTGGGCCGCCTCAAAATTACTGATTACTATAATGTTAAATTTTTTAACGATTAAGGATACAAACATATTTCTAGTCTTGAATTTGCTTCCATCAATATATTTTCCAGCAGTGCTAAAGCTTAGTTTTTACATCGACTAAAGATGCCACGATGCCAGATTACTGAGAGGTTGCTATAAGTACAATACGCCTAAGGCGTCCTCAAGAGAGATCGCAATCTAAAATTCCATAGCTGAGCTGTATATTTTTCGATGGTATTTTCATTATGGTTTGTTCCGCCGGGTCACAGTGAGTCTCATATATACATAGCGTATACATGTATGCATTTATGCATTGGTAGCAACAAATGAGATTTGCTAGCACCGGATAACGCCTAAAATAGAATTTTCATTTTTAGAAAATTGTCTGCCAACTCGCCGCTGTGTGATGTCAAATCAAGAAATTTTTTAGAATAGAATTCCGAGGGGAAAACACGGCTTGTGCATATATGTGTGCGTGTATAAAGGATTTTTCCACTGAAATTCAAATTTGTATCGTTTCGCGCAAAAATGTCATCAAAATTTTGACACGACTTTTCGAAATTTATTCAAGGCACATTCGCGCCGATACAAGCGATTGCAACGCGTGTGGCGCCCCAATCACATATTTAGAGGAGGCGTGCAAGTATAACGCGGCTAACGCTTATGGCCATGTGGTTATATGTGCATATGTATGCGTGTGTGTGGGTTAACTGATGTCGGGGATCAAATGCCGGCTCAATGACGCTGGCGGCCACGCGCTAAGTGTGAACTCTTGGTGTCAAATTTGGCAGCGAACAATGTGTGGGTGCACAACCACGCAAACACATGCTCGCACATACATGCCATATGTACGATAAAAACCGCTGCTTGCATATATGTGCACACATGTATTTGCGTTGAAAGCGATTTCGCAGGATTTGCGCTTGGCGAATGAGCCACTGACATGCGTGGCACCGCGCGCGCCGCAGCCGTGATTCTCTGCGGAGCGGAATTCTACTCAACTTTGGTTGTGTTGCTTGTAAATTAATCGCTGTTCGACAGCGTTCCGGTCACCGCCCCCACCTTCCGCTATTGTTGGTGCTTCCCTGTACTTTTTGTTTGATTTCGGTTTTGGCTTGACTCCCCGAACCGATTCATCAAAGCGTTTTTCGCTGCCACTGAAATCAAATTCAATTTCGTCTTCTGCCATACATATATTTGTACATGTATGTATGTATGTATGTACTCCGTCACAGCGCCCGCCCTCCGCCAGCTGACTTTATAATGAGCAACAGTTCGTCGTGAGGCGGCAACAGCTGCCACGTCTCCGCCCACCGCAATTGCTGCTGCGCCAGCAAATACTTTGGCAATGACAATGTGTACCAAAACATGCACACACATATACACATATGCCCACGCACACACACACACATAATATCCATTTACGCCTACTGGCACTTGCTTGTGTCGCGCAACTTTAACATTTTAATTAAATTTTAATTACTTTTGATGGCGCAAATGCCATTCGATGTTTACTTGGATACTCGCTGGATTGCCTGGCAGCCAGTACAATTCCACGCTTGTCATTGCTTAACGAGATGTGTGTGTGTATGTGTGCTTTTAATACGCACATCATGGTTGGAGTGACTGCAAGTAAAGACTGACGAAAATCGAATTTTCAGTGATTTATATACATATATACTATCTATATATACATATGTATACATGTATATAAGTACATATATACATATAGCAAGATGTTCTTGTATTTACATATAAAAATTATGTCCGAAATATAACATATTAAACAATTTTAAATTCCATCTGTTTCTTCCACTTTTCAGTATACAAATTAAGCACTAATGATGTATCGAGATGAAATTTTATAAATTAACTGAATCGAAAGAGGAGGTCTAGCGAGTGATATCTTCACAACTTCTACGTTGTAAATTGTTGTCCAGCAGTTGAATATAAATATATTTTCATGATGTTACAAATTGAAGGGGTGAAGTTTGCTAAATTCTTCAATTGTCTCCTTAACAATATACAACTTTTGATCCTGGTGGAGGACATGGCTTGCAACATAGAATGGATGGGGGGATGGTGCGTATAACTTTATTTTAAAAAGCTTGAATTACTTTTGAATTTGAATTCGCAGCACTGCCCAAGATTTGAATATAATATGTCCAGATTGGGCTGAGGCGGGATCTTGGCCAAAGAAGTCAGTATAATGTATAATCAGGGCTAATCACTGGAAAGTCTGCTATATAAAGAGTACAAAGCACACCTTGGGCACGCCAACACCAACAATACCCTAGCAACAAATAATAAGGTGACTTTTAGAGAAAACACCGAGACATATTTATTCAAAAGATTGTGCAATCAAATCTAATTGGAGACCCAGTTACTTCAAATAGTTAGCTCATTAGGCACCGCACCCATATTAATAAGATATTCTATGAATTTACATACTTCATCAACTACTCTGTAAATTTTTATACTTTGCAACCAGTTGTAACAGAGTATTATAGTTTTGTTCACCTAACGGTTGTACGTATCACCTAGAACTAATCGAGTTAGATATAGGATTATATATATATAAATGATTAGGGTGAAGTGAAAAGTTGAAATCCGGTTGACTAACTGTCTGCCTGTCCGTCCGTCCGCGCAAGCTGCAACTTGAGTATTGAGCTATCTTGATGAAACTTAGTATGGAGACTCCTTAGTACAACAAAAATTTCGAGTTCGTAGATGGGCGTAAGTGGACCACAAATTTTATAAGAAATCCTACCGACAGTGTGAAAACGGATGAAATCGGAGGATAAGCCCGTTCACTCCCCATATAACGGTACTATTAAAAAGTACTACAAGCGCGATAAATCAATAACTAGACATTCAATTTTACCAATGAGATGATATGAAAAAATTTTATGAGAGCCGGTGTGAAAGTTGGACGATGGGATTGGCAACGCCCACTTTTTGGTGAAATCCCGTATCTCGGGACCCAACCTACCGATTTCGACAAAATTTAGTACGTGGGATTATTATATTACATTGTGGAAATAGGCGAAATTGTACAACAACTACGCCTACTTCCCATATTGCAAAATTTTAAATTTCACTTGGTTCGTTCAGTTTCCAGTACAAAAATCACGAAGAAATAAATATAACAGGATTAAACTTTGCATGAATTATGCCTTTAATGTATGCCACCTTGTGACCAAAAATTATTCAAATCTAACAAAAACTGTTCACGACACTGAGTACCGAATATTTAAAGCCCGGTACCTATAGTTGACTTTTGATCGAATGTGTCATTTATTGTGTGATGTATAGAACTGAAATTAAGTGATAATCGTTCTCTTGTAATGGTTTGTCTGTATGTCCGAAATGGGTTGAATTGGACCAATACTTCCCTTAGTCCCCATCTATCTTATACAAAGATAATCGAATTTCCGGGTGACTTTGTACCGTATATATCGGCCAATATGTGAATTTTCTCAATGAAAATGAGCTAGCGTATTTTACTCACAACTGTGTATCTTTGTGCCTAAATTAGATAAATTTGAGTAAAAACTTGACCTAGCCCCTTAATAACTAATATCAAGATTTTCGAACATCCGGCTGACTCCACTCTATATGATTGGTTTTACACCTTAAAGTATTTCCCTGGCTTTGATTCTTGCAAATTGCAAGAGTAAAAGTCAAAGTTCGGCTGTGCACGAACTTAGTCCTTCCTTACTTGTTTAAACTTAGATTAGACAATTATCAATTGCGGCCTGAAGGGTTGAAGGGGGATTGTCTCAATTATTGATTTAATGGACTGTATTAATTCAGTTAGATTCTAGGTTTTGTTACTTGACAGAAAAAAATAAAGTTCACTGCAGTCAGGTTAGCTGACCTTGTTAGTGGTGGAATTTTCAGTTCTTGGTAAAAAAAAAACAAAAACATTCAATATCTTTAAATAACGTTCAATGAAGTATGACCAGACGATACACCTTGATGAAACTGCGCACCACGCAGTGATTAATTCTGGGAAAGGTTCCGTCTCACGTAATATTTCTGGATTTGATTCACTCTATATACGGCAATTTCGTTTGTTTACATTTCCGTTTTGATCAAAATGAGACTCATCAGACATAAACAGGCAATTTATCAAATTATTATCTTCTTGAGCCATTTCAAAAATTTTTCGGTTATTGTCTTCTTCGGTCACTTCTAAATTTTTTTGACAAAACTACAGGCGAATAGGCAGATCTAGTGGGTTTAACCGGCTTGATATTTGAAATTGTACGGTAACAAGTCTTTTGTAATGACCGTCTGTTAACTCTAAGTTGCGAGTCAAAAATCTTGCATTTCCCTGAATTGACGATCCAACAGTCGTTTCTTGAATTACACATTCGGATCTCGATGTTGTAATATACGAATGTCATAGTGGTCCAGCTACTCGAAAGAGTGCCGCAAAAACTCCGTCTGACCTCGCTATCGACGAAAATGACGGGCTTCAAAGCATGGTACTGCTGAACTATTCAAATCCTCTGCCTTTCAGGGCAAAGCAATTTGTCTGTAAGAAGTCCGCTTTAGAGAGCTGATTACTTATTTGAAATTCTCCATTTTCTAGTCACGAACTTTGCAGCTCTATCTATAAAGTAAGCAATTTGCCACTCTGTATACCCAAAAGTTTATAACAAACACCAAAGTAGACGTGGAAGCCCCAAAATGCACTTTCGTACATAAACATTTCTTAGAGAACATAAATGAAGGATGAAGTTGCCATACGTCAACATATCACCGTGTTCATTAAGCGTTCCATAGTGTTCCATAGTGTAATCGAGTAGACGTAATTGCACGAGCAACATCGACATATGGCTGCGTAAATATATATGTTTGTGCAAGTGTGCGTCATATCGTTCAAATCTAAATATTTTCCTCTTATATAATATATTAGCTTTTGCTGGCGCATGTAAACTTCAAAGATAAATCGCAGTCAAGAAAAACATGCAACCCGGAGCTGCTGCGAGTACGCACTCGTCTGCATGTCGAACATGTGGCAGGTGAAGTGACGTTGTAAAAGCGCGTTGCGGCGACAAAACCAGTGCTCCGAGCACAAGAGCTTAAAGTTTTATTATCTTTTGCGTGTTGACATGCTGATGAGTTGACAAGGTGAGTTGAATAAAACCACTCATATCATCCGGAGGAAACACTCGCCAAAAGTGTAAGCTTTCTTAAGCTGCTGCCCGCGGCGGCAGCGACAGTGGCAGTAGCACTAGAAGCTGCAAAGCCAGTGTGGATACATTCCCGCTAATATGAAGACGCAGCGCAATCCTCGTCAGGCGACCCACACCACACGGGCCACCAGCAACCGCACGCACCGCAGCTAAGCCACAGCGCCGCAGTCGCCGCCATCTGCTTTGCAGCATTTTGATTTAATAAACAGTGACGCTGCTTTTGTCAGCTAAGGTTGACGCCAAATTGTGTCAAATATGAGTGGTTGGTGGGGAGTGTCGTGGGGCGAGTTCGCTCATCATGCGTTAGAACGTGGTTGTTTGTAGTCGCCATTAAATGCGTGTAAAGGCTGTTAAATGCTGTTCGTTGCCGCTAAAGTGCATGTTGCTAACACTAGTGTGTTGCTGCCGTTGTTGTCGCATACATGCGAATATTGTTTTTGTTGTTTTAGCTGTTGCGTATGCACTGTTACTTGCAGTGGTGTTAGTTGTTGTGCGTGACACATGCCAACGGCAGCAGCCACCAACAGCCACACCCTCAGCGACAAAGTTGCACCGCCAACAGCAACACCAACAACAGGCGTACAACAATAACTGCGCAACTTTTACACGTTTCTCAACGCTGCTTTTGGTTCATCCTGGTCCTGGTGATCCTTTTGGCATATCGTTCACTTTGCTCGCGCGCTTTACAAATTCTGCGGTTGACTTTTGCTTGGTTTGCTATGCGGAATGCGGTGTGGTTTTGGTATGTACTTTTGAACATACACACATACACACATACATATCGGGATAATCGTATGTAGATCTGACAATGGCTGCTTAGTTGACTACAAATGGCATTTGCGTTGTAAGTGCTCCGTAAATTTCCTAATTGAATTTTGGTAATGTTGATGTTAATTTTAATGCATTTGCTAACTTTCATTTTCTAACTATTGCACCGCAAAAATAAGTGGTAAAAAAATGTTTTCATAATAACACGAACTCAAGTACCTTTCATCTTTTGGCACAATTGTATGGCATAATCTGAAAATTTAGTGTTCTCATTTTTGGAGTAAAATGAAATGGGAAATATATCTGAGGCAAAGCTAAAAAATATTGAAATAAATTTTTGCTAACATATAAGCGCAGTTAATACTTCCATTAATAACATAGAAAACAAGTGAAAGGCAGAGAATATATCGTCAATTTTCAAGTGATTTAAGGGTAACAGCAATAAACGTGATTCTTAAGAAGGTATGGGGTCAAAAAACTTTAAGGAGTGGAGGGCAAATTTAAGCAAAATCTTTTGATCGCGGAATTTGGAAGAATTTCGACGGACAAAGCCAAGCTCAGAAAACGTTTCAGAAGCGTTATATACATATTACCCCAGGATATTATTTGTTTTAGGACTAATCATTCCAACGTAAAAAGGAAGGATTAGCCGAAACGCCTTTTGAGATTTTATATAATATTTTTATAAAAAGTATCGACTTAATTTTAGACTCCATACAGCAGATCAAGCAGCAGAGGAAGAATTCGATACTGATGCAGAGAATTTGCCGTTGTCGGATAATTTTTTTGAACATTGCACATTTCTGACTTCAATTCTTTGAGCTTTACGAATAAGAAATTTCAATCATCATATAGTTGTTGGATTAATGTGAGCGTCTTCGAGTTTTCATTTCTCAGTGATGTAACTTCAGCAATGAGCGAATTTAGCAACAAATTTGCGTTATTATAATAATGCTGCTGCAACAAAGGTTCCGTTGATTCCTATTGTGACTTATCAGCACTTTGTTGGTGCACATTTACAGTGGAAGTCCTGAGAGGCTGAGCATTGCGAGCTGTTGGCGACGTACGGCGAACGTATTGAATTCCTTCGAAACTATAGCACAATCTTTTCAATGCATTTTTAGATTTAAGCAAAAAATTTACATCAGCTTGTGATAAATTGAAACTGGCGGGCAGCTAAACTTAGGCTGAGCCCGATCCACTCTTAACCCACAAGCACACGGCTTTAAAACAAAATAGAATTCTAATTACGGAGTAAGAATTAGGCACGTCTACTCACTGTTTCATGAAAGAAGTCTGCTTGTGCAAGATAGAAACCTAAAAGTTTGGTTATTTAAAATTTCACATAAACATATTTTAAGGTTATGTTAAGAAGATGTTAATACAAAACTTTAGATATTTTTATTACCAACAACTTTGCAACCGTTCGAGAACGAGATGAAATTGTTTTTACTACCTTCATATAGAAATGAAATTATATAGAGTGAAGCTGGAAGGAATTTTTAAATTCCTCAAAAGGGTAATATATAACGTCAGAGGGAAGGCAGAGTTTTTGAAAATTTTGCAAAAATGTTTTGTATAGCTTACTTTATCGCAAACACAAGCATTTGCGTGGCACAAAGCATTCAGTGAAAGTTGTGAAGTGGTCGGAAACTGATGACATGTGTGTTGTCCATCCACCTTTTTTAATGAAAGTAGCATCGAAGAACTTAAAAACAAGAAAAAATAATATGTCTCAACAATATCTTTATATTTCGGCAAATGAAAAATTGGTCCAATATCACAGGCCAAATGAGCAGCTTCTTGGAAAGAAAAATATGTTTGCTAAAATTCAGTTCGATATTTCAAAATTAATGATTTAGTTCTCGTATATACAGACTGCGGATCGGAAAAAACTAAGTCAACTCAGCTCATCATGCTGATCGTTTGTATATATATTTTGTAGGATCTCCAACGTTTCCTTATTGTTATAAACTTCGTGGCTAATTTAATATACAGTGTTCAGAAGATAACGAAAATAATGCTTGAAAGTGTCCGGTCAAAGAAAAGCATGTCAACAAAAATTTTGTATTGCTTGGGTCCACGCGAGC
Source organism: Bactrocera tryoni (assembly GCF_016617805.1). Lineage (NCBI taxonomy): Eukaryota > Metazoa > Arthropoda > Insecta > Diptera > Tephritidae > Bactrocera > Bactrocera tryoni. Next base: position 43,866,324 of record NC_052502.1, read on the forward strand.
AGTTAAATGTAACAGTCCAAGTCAAAGTTAATCTTAGGTTTAGGCAGTGCTGCTTTGGTGCTGCGGGATCGTTTTTAAAACATCGTAAATTTTTACACAAAATTATTGTAGATATTTACTCCAAGTGCCACTTACGATTTCACTCCAAGTAGTAACTGTTCTTATTCTTTAATTTTCTTTCAGAATCTTGTTTGGGTTCACATATTTCAGTTTGTTAGAATTATAGAAATTTACCTATCAAAATATTGTTTAATTTGATTAAATTTGAAAAAAGTTCGTTATATTTTTTCAAGTTATGCTATGTATGCTACTATGTGCTATGGTATGCTTGTGCAGAATAATATTTCCAATAATCAACTTTTTATGAAATATGGACAAATGAAAAAAGGAGATTGCTATTAATCTAGAGTAATTACTTAATACCCAATGGGTATCAATTATAGCTGTTCTGGAGGTAAAACAGGCATTCCACCAAGTGTGACAATCTAAAACTAAAACTTTCAGCATCTTTCTTCGTAACGTTTTCAAGTGGACATTCTACATAAGACGCGGATATGAATTTTTTCATAAGGAAATGTGTTTGCGCCAGCCTTTCTATACAGCACACCTCGGTGTTACAGCAAGGACGGTCTTTTCGTCGCCACCTATACATTTTTAGCAACAACAAAAGGTCCTGTTGCCATTGCTACAAAATTAAAATGTTAACAGAGCCGAGTCTAGTCACATCACTATTTTCTGAAGAAAGTCAATCAAACTTTAACGATTTAGCCAGAATCATAGTCTGGATCACCACTGCAACAGTGTTCCAAAAAAATGATGCTTGACAACAGCCTGCACCTCCATAAACAGTTCAGCATCACCGCGCTGTACCAATTGTCGTTCGTTCAGCGTGTCAGATGCCAAACTTTCCAAAGGCTTGTACTAGGCTACATATTTTGAAAATTTTAAGCGATTAACAGATTTATATTTGAGCGATTTTTCACTCAGTCAGTGCAAGAGAAATTACTCCCAAATCAAGTGTTGCCTGGATTTGAACCTGATGCAATTTTACCCCGTTGAAATATCTTGACTGTCAATGCATGCTTCGATAAACTTGAGAATTCTATAAGCTTAGGAGATAATACTATAATTAAAATGGAAGCAATGCGGTATTAAATTCTCAGAGAAATAAATACTTCTGAGAGCATATATCCAAGAGAATTGCCTACGAACATGACATCGGATTCAAAATAATCAAATTAATGCACTAAAACTAACTTCGTTGAAACTCTCAAAAAGAAAAAATGAAGGAAAACTCTGTCGTCATTTCCTTTTACTTCTGCTAACTGCTTAAATACTACTCTCCTCAGTGACATTCGAACTTTTTTAAACTTGAATAAAAGTAACGGAATACTTATTTGCACAAGAGAAACTAAAACAAGAGCAAATTATAGCCTCACCAATACTTTGCGAGTCCCGGATAAATTTGCAAGCCGTCTCTGTGCATATACATACATATGTATATGTATGCATAAATAAATATATATACATACATATATGAGTGCATACATACTAAATCACCGGCAATTCTCATAAGTACACTTTAGTGACCTCAAGGCGGCAACATTGCATACATAAGGTGAACGCACACATACCCATACATACGCCGCCATGCACATATCTATAAATTATCACATTTTATTATATACGAAATGAAAAGGAAAGGTGCACCAGCAGTTGCATGGGTGCGGCCTAACAATTGGACAGACAATTTTGCAACTTCGCGGTTGCCATAACGGCTGGCAGAGCGACGGTACGACAAATAAAATCGCAACTCTAGGTAGATACTAAAGCAGGGCATTAACTGCACTAGCCACAATTGAACAATCAAAGCGCTAGGTGGTGGTGGTGTGGGCAGAGTTGTTACTTACCCACCCAAGATATAAATCTCCAGTGGGTCGCTTGATATAACGGAAAGGACTAAGGGGCAATGTTCGCTGTATGCCTATTCGTCACTACCGTGCGGCTATTATGCCATACTTAGTTGGGTTAAAGCCAACATGCGCTCTCGTACCACGATCACTGGACCAGTGGCAACATTGCTTACGCAAGCCGCCGTTAGTCTGCCATTGCTACAAAGGCATACCTTGCAGCCGCAACAACAAACAATCCAACCAACCTCCTCAACTCTTCGCATATATTGATAATGTTGTCCGGCGCATCAATGTGTGCGCCAGTGCGTATGAATAACATTCAATGTGATTACATTGGGGCAAAGGCAGTGATTACGACCCGTCAACCTGTACCAGGCTACATAGGTGTGGGTGTGTGTGTATGTGTGGCACTCCGTTTTGGGAGCGGATTAGCAGCGGCATTAAGCATTACTACAACGTGCCTTGTGACTTTTGAATATTCTCAGCTGGAGACCGGCTCTGCTGTGGCTGTGGCGCAATTGTGGCTAGACTTTAAGGTCGCCTGCTGTTAGGCGGTGCTAAGCTTTGCTGACTGTCTATTTGGTATTGGCGCATATTTTAATTGAATCTTAATGCTTAGAGGCACATCTTAGTAGTCAGCAAATTATTTTCTTTAAATCACTGTTTTTCTATTAAAGAAATTTCATTCAGGATTTCAGAGATTTTAGTATTAATATTAGTACAGATATGTATGAATGACATTAAAGTATTATTCCGACAAAATTTCAGAAAGGTTTAAACTCAGTTATATGCTGCAAAATACTACTACGCCACGTATGTATGTATATTAGTTAGCGTGCCCGCAGAGTGGGCATTTAAAACCGAGCCGAGCGTATTCCATTTACGCAAAACGCGCATTTACGCTGGGTTCGGCATTGAGCGTCCACTCTGTTATATAATGTTATGTTAAGTTATGTCATATTATATTAGTTATTCTAAGATATGGTAAGATTTCTCCTTGACAATTTTTGCTATCTTAAGTTACATAAGTTAAGTTAAGTTAAATAAAGTTAAGTTAAGTTAAGTTAAGTTAAGTTAAGTTAAGTTACGTTAAGTTAAGCTAAGTTAAGTTACGTTAACCTTTGCCTATCTTTTAAAAATTGCAAATAAAAAATATCAATATCAGTGAGCATCGACTTAACCACAATTTGAAATATAGTGTACATTTTTAGGGTTCCCAAATGTTTTTTGGGTATCTTTGTTTGAACCGTAGAAAGAAGCAAAGGAACCCTCATTTTACATTTCCGTTGACAAAAAAAAAGAATAACATCCCTTTATCTGCATTCATCAGTGTTATATATACATACATATATATATAAATGCTTTTAATATTTAATTGTCTTTGAACATTTGCGCTTCAACACCTTCCTGTCAAATCTCGACGCGAGCAGCGCACGGAAAAAGACAATTTATAAGTCTGACGAGTTAATCAGTCGTGACTTCGCTGTCGGCTACTGCCGAAAAAATGTGTAAATCAATGTTGCATGAACATTTTTGCATATTTGCCCTGCCACCACTGCTGACACAACCTTGCAACCGATGGCGGACTGGTGCGCACACTTGCATTCCTGCCACAGGCACACACTCAATAAGATACACACACACGCCATGCTTTCTCAAGTAATTAAAATTTTAACACAGATCGGCCGGAATTACTTTTTAAGCCAATCGTGGCGTTGCCGGCTTTCATTTAATTTTTTTTGTTGTTGTTATATACATAACTTTTACTGACCATTTACCCATTCAACTAGTTCAGTCACTCAGTCTGCCTCCCATTTGCACGCTTCATTCTACTTTTCCCCATGCCACACACACAGGCACCCACCCCTGTTAGCGCCTCTTCATCGGCTCTTAAGTGCTTTTTACTACACTCGTAGTATATGTTGTGTACGGCACGCTTCAAACTCCATTGAGCTGTGGGAAATATTGAAATATTTTATGGCTTGCCTCAGTATGCACAGCGGCGTCCCGCAGTTGAGCGGCACCCCTTCCCCGCAACCCAACAACTCAGCACTCAGCACACTCCATCCAGTTCAGTGCAGCCTTTCATTGCCCACTGCCAGCAGTCAGGTCGGCTCACTTCAATTTCGATTACTGTGCTGCCGTAAAGTTTTAAGTCCAGTGCAGCGGCGCAAGAAGTTTGTGCTCGTGCTCGTCGTAAGCATCCCTCATGTCCTAGCACTCCGAAAACCATTCCGAAAAGTGTTGTTCGGGGATTACAGCGCTGCAACGCTTCAACAACTCAACACTGGCTATGTATGTGAGTATGGTAGATACAGAGCTCTCAGAACAGCGTTTTAAAGTTACACACAATGGTAACCATCCAACTACAACACACCCACTGCCGTAGACTGTGCCATCCACTCATCCATACGACTCTAAAACTATGGAGGTTGGAAGGACGAAGGCAATTGTGCGAATTCCCAGAATTCTCTTAGTCTTGTTCATGCGAAATTTGTTGTTATGTTATTATTGTGGTTGTTGTTTGTGTTTAATATTTACTTTGCTGTTATTGTAGTTACAACAGTTGTTTTTTTTTTTGTTGTAAAAATTACAATTCGAAACTGGGGGCTCACAAATTTAATTGGCAAACAGAGTTTATTATTAAAAAGGCATAAACGAACGAGTGGGAATTTCCAAGAAGCGCAGCCAGATAGTTCATGCACTCAAACACACACACTCACATATGTCGACTTTTACAGTTATTTACGCATATGAATGTGCAGCTTCTCCGCATGAATGCGAACTGCACGCAACCTTTGGCCTTTAACTAAGAATTGCAGATGACCGAGAGTTGAATTGAAAACTTTTGCACTTTTAAATGGAAGCCCTGCGAAGCCGTTACAAACATTTGAGCTTCTAGTATATGAATACTTACTTACTTACACATATGTATGTATATGGTGCATGCATGCAACCATAGGAAGCTGGTGCGCTTTTCAAACTATGCAGCGGTAAATACACCCATGTGCTGAGTTGTGTGGCAAGTACTACATACATATTTGGGTCATATGAAATGTTTATTGGCAATACGCTTGCATAGCCTTCACTTTTTAAATTCTCCACTCCATTTTTATATGCATGGCAGTGTGTTGTGCATATTTGTAGAAATTAAAAATTATATTGGAACTGCGAATGAGGATTCTAGCGAAAACTTTATGGCTTTCCGGTGAAACGAAACTACCTAATTTTTCGATATCGAATTGCTTGAGTCAAATTATGCAGTGCTTTTAGATATTTAAAATTTCCTGCCGAGCTGCCACGTTAGCTGCCAAACTAAGCACAAATGTTTGATACTAATGTCTAGTGCTTTTCGGCAAATTACTAATCAAAGGCGAAATCAAAGGAATAATGTTTAACAACGTATAATTTTGATCTTTGTGAAAACCTGTGTTACGTTTCAGAAACTCATCTTCAGAGACACTTTTTTGCTTGGAAGGGTATCTAAGGGTATCTCAGTAAGCCAAATTTTGGCATTTGTATTGTGCATTTGGAAATACAAACAGTGGTGAGGATTTCCCAACTTCCATTGCAGGCAAAACTATTATCGACTTCCAAAGGTTACTTCGCTACAGGAAATAATGTGTTACTCTTTGGTGCTTCACACCAATCATCGTTAAATTCATCAACGTAAAATGCTTCCAGTATGATTCATCAAGGTAAACATGCTCTTAAAACCGAACCTTATTCGAAGTATGCGAGTATACTGTGGGCAAAAAATAGATATACTTTTTAATTTAAACTTCTTGGGAAAACCCATTAGTTGAAATTTTTTTTCTAGGTTGGTATAACTGTAACGGTACAGATGTCCAAATATTACAACAAAATAATCATTAGTGTTTAGTATACGCTTGTCTTTCTGAAGTACATAAAGTGCATTCGGCGAATTTTTCGATGAGTGAAATTATTCAACAAAGCATTTCGATTAAATTTTGTGTGCAGAATCAAATTGCTGCTGCTGAAACGTTCAAAATGTTGGAAAAGGCCTTCGATGACAATTGTTTGTCGTGAGCAAGTGCTTTTTGAATTATTCAAAGAGGGTCGAGAAACACGTCAATAAAATAAAGGATTTGGTACTTGAGAATCGGCGACTAACATTCACAGCTCTTCCTGCCATCGTTGGAATATCAGTGGAGGCTATTTTGCAAGATAATTTGGGCCAAAGAAAAGTAAAAGCACGATTGCTTCCAAAATCACTAAAATTTTTCGAAAAAAACAGCGTCACGTTAACAGCTAATAGCGCTTTCGACTACCAGTTTGACGTGAAACATATTTTTATTGGTGATTAGTCTTCGATCTATGCTTAAGACCTGCCAACGGGCCGAATGTTGTGGCAAAGGTGAGGCCAAGCCAAAAAAAACACGTCAAAGAGGGTCAAAATCTAGGTTATGTTGACAGTTTTCTTCGATTATCGAGATGTGGTGCACTCCGAATTAGTTCCCACTGGCCAAGCTGTCAACAAGGAATACTATTTGAGTGTTGTGAGTCGTTTGCGCGAATTAATATTCTTAAAGACAGACCGGAATTATGGGCCGACAAGGCTTGGTTTTTGCAGCACAATGTTGAACCGTCCAATACGGCATTAGCTATTCGTGATCATTTCGCCAAAAATGCAACAAATATTGTTCCGCAACCACCGTGTTCGTCTGGTTTAGTTCCGTGTGACTTCTGGCTATACAGCAAACTCAAAGGTCCACTTCGGGAGAACCGTTTTGAGACCACTGGAGACATTTAACGTGAGTCGCTACGCGCATTGAAGGCTTGGACTAATTAAGAAGGATTTGCTGGCACGTCTAGCTAGGAAAGTTCCACTTCTAAGTGAAACAAATATCGTAAAAAACTATATTTCGGAAATCGACATAAAATTCGTCAAAATGGGAATAACGTACTATGGTCCGATGAAACAAAAATTAATTTGTTCGAATCTGATGTAAAAATATATGTAATACGCGTAAAAATGCTGCCTACGATACTAAACACATCATAAAGATTGTCAAACATGGTGGTGGCTATGTAGATGCTTTTCTACCTGAGAAATTGGTTCGATATTCTGGTTAAAAGCCATAATATACCAAGAAAGAAATGGCCTTAAAGCGAGAGTTCATGCAGGATAATGACCCCAGTTATTCCTCAAAATTTGTTAAATAATGATTTCAAGGCCAAATTGTAGTGGCCTGTCTAATCTTCTGACCTCAATGAGACAGAACACTTGTGGTGATATTAAAAAAAGAGGATTGGAGGCTTTAAACCAAACAATAAGGAAAAACTTTGAGAAAAAATAAAATCCGCGAGGTATGCCATTGACCCTTCAACTTGTGCCAATCGGTTTAATTCGGTTAAGCAGAATGAAAATGTGTCCAATCTGCGAGCATTGCCAGGTAGAAAAAAAAGGTGCGTGGAGTCCCTACGCGCGGATGAAGTTATACTTCTTAGTGATATTCCAAGAAATGCATATCATTTTGTATGAAAGAAAACTAGAAAACTTAAATTCTCATTTTATAAATTTATTATAATTTATTATCTCACCGAGCATGCCTTTGCCAACAAGTCGTCTTTTCGCGACGATGGCAAAAGCTAAAAATCATAAATTGCACAACTTTCTGGTGCTTCTCGCAAAAACCTGCGCTGATATGTATTCACGATCATACGTATACATACATACATATTTACGCATATTTGTAGGCGAAGCTGCTACAGTGGCAAGGGGTGACAATCGGCGGCCATTACTTTACTTATGCCATAGAAATTCTATTGCTACGAATATGGAAATGACAACGAAATAATGCAAATATGCATATTTCTAAAGGTCATTAATTTCTTTGATGAAATGAATGATCCTGAAAAGTATAGTCTTAACTTTTCAACGGCCAACGCAGAGCATTTCAACCAAAAGATACGCAAAATAGTTGAGAATTCGCAGAAATGAAAGACAAACGAAAGAAAAAGAAGCATAACTTCGATAATGCACAAGCTTACAAACATACATATGCGCACACATGTAAATATGTCACCAACAAAAAATTGAAACATTGTTCTACAAAAACAACAACAGCATAACCATGGCAACATTGTCTTGTTGGTAGAAAAGCCGAGCTGTGCCGAAAGAAACGAACAAGCGATCGCCGATTGTCACCGCTTCGCTTGCTGCTCGAACATCTTCGCAGACAAGGTTGCGTAGATTCATATTGAGCAAGGTTGCGCAACCTGAATCTATCGCAACCTTTTCCGAACTCGTATAAGAAGTATAACTTCAAAAAGTGTCTTCGTGCCTTTTTTAAATCTTAGCTTATTAACTTTCCCTTTGATAAAGCTTCGCAACAATTTATAAGGCATTTAGTAGCACTTCCGGGTGGTAAACTAATTTGGTGACGTCGCTGACATAGATGACTTTTATTTCCCTTCTGAGTACGTATAAGCTTTTTGATAAACAAATTTAAAACAAATTTGTAGTAATTCCTAACATTACCGGAGGCTTCCACATATTTAGAAATAGCATTGTTATCACAAGAAAAAACACTAAATAGTTACAAAATCGTATGGCAACGGGCAACATGGACTGACAACCCTACAAGTGCTTATCCCACTCTCTGCCCAATTGCCTACGGCATATTTAAATAAAATTGATAATTTCGATAACACATTAATGATAAATATGATTGAAAACTACTGAATAGTGTACATTTTTAATATATTCATTAAGCTTATTGAAATAATTGCGTCTGTACTTTTGTTGGACATTAACGATAAATTGAAAATTTCCAACAATACCAATGATATTATTTGGGAATTATATTCAAAATCTATATGTGGTGTATTTTGTATCCATAGACATCGTCTCATATAAATAGCCATTGGCGCTATCAATAATTACTAAAACGAACACTGTTAAAGTATAAAATTGTTTCGGCAAAATTAAAAGTTCTTCATGTACATTGAAAATAAAATGTATTTATTGTATTTATATTTGATTATTTAAGTTTCTATTGCATCATTTATTCTAGTATAGTTGTTATGCAGGTAAATGCCTGTGCGTGTCTGCGCGTAGTTTGCTCGGTTTCGAACTCGAATTCATAGAAATCAAATGCATTTTTAGCGCCTTTAATGAACTGCAATTAATTTTCACCAATCAACGCCAATATTATTCCACATATGTGTGTGTGTGTGCGTGTGTAGAAGCATGCAATTAATGTTATTTGTGGCGATGTAAATGGAAATTTTCATTCTAATACCATATCTGTTATAATACTCACACTCACACACATATTTATTGGTTCGTTAATGTGGTCGTAAAAATGTTGTGAGTTCCGGAAAATGGCTAATTACTGTTATGTTTTTTCCGCTTCAATTGACCAATTGAATGGGACTTAATTGAAATAATTATCAGCAACAAACAAATGCCAGCTGGCACATTATAACAGACTTTTGCACATTAGGGTGGTACTAATGTAGTGGAAAATTTTAAATTTTTGGCGTAAGGTTCAAATTATTTTTTTTAGTTTTTTATATTTCTATAATATATAATATATAATATTTCTGTTCAAATAAAAGGCTGATCATACAAGGAAATGTTGGCTATCAGCTGAGCAACTTCTTGGGGGACTAAAAAGTAATCACATTTCGATTTGGAATTTCAAAATTCATAAAAATAAATCATCTTGCGTAAGAATTTTATTTGTATTTTATCCCTCAGTTAGCCTTAGTTTTTAAGCACACATGAAATTTCAACGAAAATTAGTTCACCCTAATATAAAGTCTAAGCATTAAGCCACAACACTTACTATATGCACATAAAAGCTTTCTCTTAAGTAGTTAACGCCAACAACACGAGGCATATATTTCTTCTGTCTACATTTTCATAGAGACATATCAAAAAACAAATATATATATACCTAAGAAGCCCTGAAAAATTACACACGTGCATTTACGCCAAATTAAAAAGAAGTTTGCGAATCCAAATGCCAAAAGTTTTCGTTTTATATTTATAACCTGCATATATCACGCGCTAACATTAATTTACTTTTACAATTTGTTACAGATTTGATTTCTTTTTGTCGCTTTTCGGTCTTTAATTCAATTTAGCTTGCATATTTATAGGCGCTTCAGCGCTGAGCAAGCGAGTTTAGAGACAAATAAATCTTCATTTGTTTTCGCAAGCAAAACAAAACAACACAAAGCGGTAAGCAAAAGTAACACCGTTAGATATATGTGAATAGAACCGAAGAGTTATAAGCGCGAATGAGTGTTGGGGGAGCAAAGAACTGGTGAAAACGAGTCGTCGTCGAGTTCTCAACACGGTGTCATCTATTATGTTGTTGGCAAGTGCCATTAAAATCCTTAACTGCCACTTTATTAGCGCATAAAACACTTAGCGGCTGCAGCACATGCACAAACTCATGCCACTTGTACTTCTAAAGTATTGTGTATTTTGCATTAAATATTTATTTGTAAAGCTGATTAAATGAAGCATCCCATGGCATTGAAAGCAATAAAAGTTTAACGGTAGCAAATTAAAATTGATTTGAAAACGCTATTTGGTATAGATAGTCGTGACTAGGATAATGAAAGCAAGGTTTGTGCTTAACGAAGTTGCCACACTGTATTACTATAGGAAAATTTTTGTTTTTTTGTTATTTTTTGAGAGTTTATAACAGTTAAACCAAATATACTGTTAACTTTTTAACAACACAAAAAAAAATATTAATTGAAATAACGAAAACCTGGCAACCTTATGTAAAAAAAAAAAATTAAATCGTGTGCTGCTGACAAACATATGACCATATGATATTATTTTGTAAGAATCGTATAACTTATGAGAGATACTAATATTTTTTATCGTCTTCAAATAGAGAGTAAAAGTATTCGAAATATTCCTCTCATTTATTTAGAAAAAAATGTTCTTAATATTCGACCTATAACTATATTCGGATTGCCAAGAGAACGACTCACTTGATTATTACTACAAGTTTGCAATATATCGAACTAGCTGAGTGAACATTCCAAAAGAAGGAAGGAAACTATGAAAATGAGCAACTGAAAGATTTTTGAGAAGCAAAAGAAAAGTTCGAGAAACTTTGGAAGTCACACAAACGTTTTAAAATATTTTAAAGAATCTTAGTACATTGAATATCAGAGAACTTTGGCATCATAAGAATTGAAGATAAGATACGGTTAAATAATGAAAAGTGGATCGATAACGTCAACTTTAAACGCACGGAATCATACGTGGAAACTGAGAAACCAGTCAAACCGGGTAATTCAAGTAGTGGTACTTGCTTCAGTAGCCTTTTTTGACAGACAACGCGTAAGTAGTGTCAAGCTGTCATGTTGTTTTTCAGAATTTTTCGGTATTTCACCATGAGAAGACTTACGCCCGAACAACGTTTACAAATCGTTCAACTTTATGACGAAAGTTCACGCTTTGTAAAGAATATATTTCGCACTCAACATAATCGGCCTACTGAGCGCACAAATCTCACCACCATGACCCATCTTCAGACCCAGCAATCATTATTGGATAATATCCGACGGAATATACTACGTCCAGCACGCAGTGAAGAAAATACAGCAGACGTAGCTGAAAGTGTGCACTATGACCGTGGAGAGCCGAATTGGCGCCGTTGCCAGCTAGTCGGACTGACGTATGGAACGACTTGATGCATTTTTCAGCGAGACCTTAAACTGAAAGCGTACAGCTTGTGCAAGAACTAAAGCCACCGGACCTTCCCAAGCGGAATTACTTGGGTCTACAGGCTCTTGAAAAGTTCCAAGAAGATCCGACGTTTTCGAGCCAACTTTTGTTCAGCGATGAAACCCATTTCTGGCTTTTTTTGGCAGGAGCAAACTGAAGAGATTCAAGAGCTGCCATTTCAACCAGAAAAAACAATGGTGTGGTGTGGTTTGTGGGCCGGTGGGATCGTTTAACTATATTTCTTGAAAAACGGATGGGAAAATTTTTTAGTTTGGACATATTGTGAGTAACACCATACGAATTGTAATTTTATGACTATGGCAACCCTTTTTAAAGCGTGTAAATAACAAATATTCGAAACTTATTTTTTGGATAAACTGAAAAATAAAATCTTTGACACTACTTTAAAAGGTATATTTTTGTAATGTGGGTTCACAACACTTTCTTCTGAAATCGAAGTAACCGATTTGAACTTAAAATTATTATTTTTGAGCCCTGCTTTTATATATCTAAATATATGATATATTAATATTTTGTTACTTAGAAGCCTTTCATAAATCCTCTTCTTCAGTCAATTGGTTGCAAAGTTTTGCCAACAACTTAAATATATAGTGCTCTATTATATCAGTGATGGCAACCACACAAAACTAGAAAAGTAATGACCAATAAATTTAGAGCCATTAAAATTTCCAACAAAATACACAGTTACATTTAATATGATTAGGTTTGTTGTTGTTAGTCGATTAGCGGATTTAATTAACAACTCTATTAATATTATAGACATAAGAAACCTACAGACGGGAACATAAATGTCGAGCAATAAATATAAAACTTGCTGAGGCATAAAAACAAACAAAAGCACCGACAACCGAAACAAGATGAAGCCAATAACTCTCAGAAAACTCCATAAGCAAAGCAACCGCAGCTGCTGGAGTCTCAACAACCGTTTGTTTACTGCCTATAATCGTTACTCGAATTTTAACTGTTTTGACACGCTTTCATTGCCACGCCACCACCCTCACAACCACAAACAGTGAAAGCCACGCAATGAGCAGGAGTGCGAGTAGTGAAGCTGTTATTGATAGCTGAGAGTCACACACACGCACACAAAAGCGTTGAGCTTGAGTGCGCACAGCAGCAAATGAACCACGAGCATTGTGGGAACAATGGGAAATTACCTCTCTGAAGACGCTACCAGCAACTATGTTTATATCGCTTGGTTACACAAAAGCAACAACAACAAAAATAAATTTCGCACAGCTGTTGCAGCATGGACAGCAGGAGACGAGCCCAGAGCTTTGGACGGTGGCCTGGGGCGATTTATTATCTAGGTGCCGTTGGAGTGCGCCGTGCAAGGAATGTAATGGCGCGCTGAGCACCACAAGGTAAGTATGGTAAAGAAGTTTATTTATGCATGTAGATGAGCACGCAGGTGAACGAGAGTAAGTGGTTCCTTGCGTTCGCTTTTCCGGTGTGATGGCCGCTGCGCTTTTCTTAGGTAAGTTTATTTCGGTTGGTCTCTGGCATACTAATGATTATGATAGTATTGAGACATCACCGCACTAAGCAGTGAGGGAGTACGCAAATTAGTATTGGAGCTGTGTTAAGCAAAGGTAGAAAATGAAAGAAACAAAAAAATATTTAAGTCCTAAAGTAAGATTCAGGCAATGAAAGAGTTCTAAATAAATTTATAGCGAATTGCTGATTATAAAAATTAAAAAAAAGTTCACCGAAACGGCTGAACCGATTGCATTGAAAATTCAACAAGGTTTTCTTTGGTATATTTTTCAATGAATGATCAAAGGAATAATATTGAAATCTTTTAAGGCCCTCTAAGTGTAAATTTTTTCCCAAAATCGATTTTTTTTGAAGTCACTGTTGTGCCAAAAAAATAAATTTTTGTTGGTGCTTTGATATTTAAAAGTCAAATGAAGTATATAAAAATTCTAACAATGTTGTGGGCTTCTCACAACAGGGCCATCCACATCAGATTTCTTAGCCGAAAATGTGCCAACTAAAAGTACAACAAGTGGCTTTTTCTATAGAATTTAATTGTGTATGCATATAGCGTTGCCACCAGTGAGAAATTATGCTTCAAGCAAGTTCTTTGAATTCTAATTTTTTATGCCATGTACTTGCTGGTTCAACAAAATAATTTTGGCATTCAACCGTGATATGTGTGTGTGTGCATGTGTTGCACCAAATGGCTTCTAAATATTTAAATCACATAATGGCCAAGGCACAGCTGCTGCGTTACCACTAAGGGTAAGTTGGTTGGCGTAATACGCTTGAGTATGCAGCGAGCGCGGGAAAATTATCATAATGTCTAAAAGAAGTCGGTTTTAGTCAAGCGATCTGATATTTCTTTAAGACGTTATACCTGATGATATATTTTCATTATAATCTTTGAACATATATGTATATATACCACGCTTCCTTAATTCCAACCAAAATATCATCCGAATTTTTGAATTATTTGTTGCCTGATCTTTAAACAAAGTGCATTCCAAAGTAAACAGGACTTAAAAAAAACAGAACTAATGGTTTTCTCGGCAAAATCAATTTATTTAATTGTAATGGTTAATGGCTAAAATGAGATTTTTGGTCAAATAATCGGTTAATGATGTCCTTCGAGTGTTGTATTCTGAGCAATTTTTGGTCGTCAGTCAATTTGTGTGGAACAAACCGTGCACACACCTTTCGTAAGCCCAAAATGTTCGGTAAAAATGCCATAAATCGATGTTTTGGAGATATTCATTTCCATTTCCACGAATTTCAATGATGATTTCGGCTGATTTCGGCTGATCGATGGAGTTTCGATGGAATTACCGGTGATCACGGATTTTGATTGACCAACGTGTTGACCGTCGGTCTCGCGCACCACTTTGAGAACGTTGAAACCACTCGCGCATTCTGCTACGGGATAGGCAAGCATCGCCAGAAACTTGTTTCATCAATTGAAACGTTGCGGTAAAAGTTTTACCAATTTTAAAACAAAATTTAATGTTGGCTTGTTGTTCGAAGCTCATTTTCGCACCGATAACACTAACATACCGACACTTAAAAGGCAATAACTTCACTTCCAATCTGCGAAATGCCCTGAAATTGTGAAATTCTCACTGGACAATCGATAAAGATAGCAGATTCTAGTCGACATATACATAGATGGCGCCACCTGGGGCGCTAGATTCAAAAAGTCCTGTTTACTTCGGAACGCACCTTGTATGATTCTTAATATTTTCTATCGCGTAAAGATCGGGACTTTGCGCTGGCCATTCTAACACATCAATATTTTCGGTAGGTAACCAATACTTCACTGCCATAGCTTTATGTTTCGGATCACTATCATGCATGAATATCCAATTTACAGGCATTGATTTAAATGAGAATGGCTCCATTTTGTGTGGGAGCATTTTAAATTGGAATTCATTCAACTATCCATTGTAAACAACGGCCTCTCTTCATACCTCGGAGTCTCACCACCAACCATGATATTACCTTCACCATGTTTTACCGTTCTTTGGTGTATCTTAAGTTTAAGTATTAGCCTTTCGGACGATAATCAAACGTTTTACCATCGGGTACAGTTCGATTCATTTTTGTTTCATTGCTTCATAATACTATTTTTAAAACCTTTCCATTAATCCATCCATGAGTCATTAACTTATTTTTTTTTATAAAAGCGTTTTTTTCGGCTGATGCATCCATAGAGGTTAGCGTTATTGACGCGTCTTCGCAAGCTCGATGGATATGTTTAAACCAAATTCTTTATTAATTTCGGCCATAATGGCGCGGGAGTACTTGAATGAATCAACCTCTCATTTTCTCACATTTGGTTGATCAACTTTGCAATTGGTTCTTCGTAGGGGAGCCTTCAGGATTTTAGTTTTCAATTTTGACTCTGGATCAGAATTAACTGATCTAATGACGTTATACACCATTTTCCATGAACATTTTAATATGTACATCTGGTGTTTGAGACGGATTATTACCATGATTGCCAAGAGTTCGTATATAACACATCACGGAGTACGATGCATTCGCTATCCATTTTTTATTATTTATGCAAACTAAAAGTTCACACTTTAAGCAATAATTTTCTTTCACAACTTTCGATTTTCAATTGTGAAATGATCAATAGTAGCCAAGTGTGTTATTTTCCTGAACAGCAGCCAAATGCAACTTACCAAAAAAATCGCCACAAACAATATACTAAGCATGATAACGAGACATGGCTTACCGTTACACATTACCCCAGTCAACACAAATACTCAGGCGAAGTATAAAGCTGTGACATATATGAGAAATAAGGAAAAATTTTACCTCAACTATTTACATCACTAAGCGTGGTTGAGGTTAGAGGTGAAAATATAAACGAAAAATATTGAAATATTATTGTATTTCTAAAAAACCAAATCTGCAATCAAATCTGCCAACAAAAATAGCTTCATTTAAAAAAGGAATCAAATTGTTAACCCAGAATATAAATAATAATAAAAAAATTATACAAAAAACCAAAATGCCATGCCCCGAATCAAACCAACAATAAATAAGAAAGCAATAACAAATCACAAATCAGACAATGTGCAAAAAAGGGGAGAATTCCTGTTGAAAGAGCGCATTTCAAGTCTGGGAAATGCCAGTCGGCAAGTAGCTCAGCAAGGTTGCCACCATCTAATCATCACCTCGACCACAAACCGAGTTGAGCTGCGCTGCCTAAGCGGTGGCAAACATAAGAGTTGCAGAACGAATTTCACACACAAACACATTCACATGTGTACACCTTGCAAGCAATCGTCATAAATATGAATGGGCGGCTGCGCTATTGAATCTGTCGAGAATCAATATGAATGTGTCATAAATTTCAAATTTCGCCAACCCAAACCAGTGACTTTCTTGCTAAAGCAGTCGCTGATGTGCTGTACCAGCACTCAACCAAAATATGTGCATATGTGTGTATGTATATATGTATGTGTTTCAACTTGAAATGCCATGCAAAGGTGAGACAGCGGCTGCTTGGTTGATCCTAGGCAGAAGCACAGTATGTAAGTTAAAAGTGAGTCTGCTTGTGTGTTGGCGCAAAAGTATTCCCGATTCGAATTCGTATAAATTATGGCAGCAGCGAGTCATAAGTTTTTACCTCCACTTTATATACGCAGCGTTGATATTGTAATTTTTTTATGCTTTATATTTTCGGTTTTACTTTTTTGATTCTTTTCGCAACTTTTTATGTGGCATTGCATATTTTCGCCAGGACGCTCGTTGTTGAGCTGCTGGCTTGGGTGTGTTTCCCCAATGGTTGCTTCAGCCATCAAGCAATTGTGTGGGGTGCGAAGACGAAGCATTGGGCTGGAACAAGGAGAGAATTTTGGCTGGCAGTGCTAAATTCCTTTTTTATTTGTTGGATTTTGTTTTTTTTGGCTCGCAATGCGATTTATTCTGTGATTGTTTGCAAGTGCTAGTATTCTAGCATATCGTTAAGAGCGTGTGTGTGTGTGAGTGAATATACGCCTGATTTCTTTTTCCTAAGCAATGTTTATTTATTGGTGTCGCGCACATAAAATTTCTCAGCCACCGCCAGTGTAGCCACACATATTGAAAAATATTGCAGTTTATGGAAAGTACGACGGGGAAAAAATGTGTGGCAAAATCATTGAAAGTGTCTGCAAGGAATAATTCCTTTCAAGAGTGGAGATAAATCCTAAAATACTACACTGTAAGAAATTTAGTTGAATTTTGAATATAATCGGAAAAATTAGAAGTGAGTATTTTAAAAGGTTTATGCAAATATATCGTCACCTAAAATACAAGACAACGCATCATCAAAAATATCGAAATTGAGTATAACCAGTATATAACCATTTTATAACCAAAATTAAAATTTTGTTTCAATATGAGTGGTTTCTATTATATCGTTTTTCCTTCGCCTGAAAACTTATGAAAAGTAATCTTTGAAAGAAGTGCTCAGTTTATCATATTTTGATAATATTTCTACAATTAAAAAAAATTGAAAAAAATAAATTTTCAGTTCCTTCAAAAGCCTGAAAAATTACTTTAAATTTAATTTATAATTTCTATTCTGAGCAGATTCTGAACGATTAAAAATTCTACCAAAGTTAGAAAAATAACACTGGTCTAAGGAGGCGTTGCTGCCTTAGGTAAGAAATCGATTTTGGCTAATTTTTGGGTTTAGAAATTATGGAACTATCAATTATATTGTAATGTTTTGGCTGTAGTTTATTTT
The DNA here is from genome assembly GCF_016617805.1 of Bactrocera tryoni. Lineage (NCBI taxonomy): Eukaryota > Metazoa > Arthropoda > Insecta > Diptera > Tephritidae > Bactrocera > Bactrocera tryoni. The sequence goes on from NC_052502.1 coordinate 43,884,208, forward strand.
CAAATCTTTACTTTCATTTTACATTACGGAAATCTGAAAACATGAAACAGATTAACATTTTTACTCATAATGTCAGCTTTGTTTTGAAAAATAAGTGCTATACACAACCAGGTTAACCGAAAATGAAACTAACGAAAATGTTATGTTTGAATAAAGCGACCTTCCTGTGCATTTCTTTTACAATTTCTCAGTAGCCAAAGTTTTTTTAAAGATCATTATACTTGATACCTTTCTTACATCATTTTTAGACCTGATGAAAGCAATTTCTCTGTTAAGATTGTGTGTGTGCGTTCAAAATCATCCGAAATTTTATCCTTTCAACTGTTCCATAGTAAGCTTCGAAAAGTCTTAAAGTTTTTACTATTTTAATTGAAACAACAACTTTGTTTCTCCACAGTTTTTAAAAATTGTTTTATTATTGCTGTATTATTCCTAACTTGATACTGTTAATGTAAATATGTACAAAATCACTGAGTTCATTTTGAGAAAATAACTTCTACGTAGTATGTTTCAACCACTTATTCACTTTCGGTCGACTGTAACGATACCTAGGATCTTGGGATTTTCTGGATTTTCGGCATCATCATTATTTTCGAGAGCATACTAATAACTTTTGAAACGGCAAGGGAGTTTTATTAACGAAAACAGAACATTTTATAGACTGTAAATAAAGAGTCTGAGAGTGAGTATAACTTGATGTTTATACACTCGGAAAAGGTGTGCAGAACTCTAGTTAAAACAAGAAAAAAAAATATTTCCACCAAGCCGATAATTGATCAAAATATACGATAACCAGTAGCAATAAAAACAGGAGCACATTCAATACTGTCATGAAAATGTTCGCCATCTGGGCACTTGAAAATATTAAAATTTGCTAAAATGTCCATAGATACAAAAACATATATTTATTCTAAAGCTGTGTAAGAAGAAGAAGCAGGAAGAAGCTATGAACTTAAAAAAAACATTTATTAGTAAATGACAAGGATAGCTTTGAAAGCAAACTGTAGGAATTTATCAAGAGATAGTATATTGTGATATATACATTGAGATAAAAAACTAACCGGAAATTGTAACTTAATTCCTCTCGTAAATGATATTTCAAAAATATGAATTTTGCGAAGTTGGTAGTACTGGCCTTAATTACTATGCCAACTATGAGAAAAAGGATAAAAATATCGAACGAAGAATTTGTCTAAAATTTTGTATTTCAAATTAAATTTCGTGTGTGGAATCATTGCGAAAATTTATGAAGAACACAAGCCTACGACTTGTATAAAGCCTTTAAGGAATATCGAGAGATCGTTGAAGACATGGCTCGTTCTGAACGACCTTCGACCTTTCAACTGGTGAAAATATTAAAAAAGTGTTATGTGAAAATCGTTAGGCATGTGTTATAGAAATGTCAAGAGAGCTCGACATCTATCGAGAGTCCGTTCGAATGAGTTTGGTAAATAATTATTTATTTAAATTATAATTTACTTATGAAACGCGTTCTTGCTCGTCTCGTCCCGAAAAAGCTGAATTTTTTCAGAAAAAGTACCGTAAACAGGTTTCTTAGGACGTGCGATTTCCGACCACACATTCATGGAGAGCATTATAGCTGCTAATGAGTCATGAAGTTATGAGTTTCAGATGCAAACAAGTCAACAATTTTCAGTATAGAGGCAAACAAACGAGCCGAAGCCAAAAAAACACACAAAAGTCGCTCAAAAATCAAGATCATGCTCCTTGTGTTTTCTATATTCATGGTTTGGTGCATCATGAATTTGTTCCGAAAGCAAAGACGATTAATAAAGAGTATTTTTGGGCGTTTGCTTGAGAACATCCATTGAAAACGGCCGGAGTTGTGGAAGAGTAATTAATGGATTTTCCACGATATTAATGCAACACAATGGATACCAATGATTAACCACGGTATTCACCAGATTTGGCTCCATGTGATTTTTTTCCCCCAAACTGTAACCGCCGCTCCGTGAAACCGTTTTCAGTCGGTCGAAAAGATAAAACAAAATCCGCGGAAAGAGCTGAAGGACATCCCAAAAGGCCTATAAAAAGTGTTTCGACGACTGGAGAAATCATTGGCATAAATAAGCAATATTTACAAAACGCATGCTCCAACTGTTTTCTGTCAGTGCACAAGGAGACTGCAATTGAAATCAAGCGAACCGAAGTCTGTTTCTAACAACGGACTGCAGCTTACGCTGGATATAAATGCGGATTTTATTTAAAGTTCACAATTGAAAAACAGATCTGTGGATAAATGTTGGCAAACACAGTGTGGAAATAAATGGTTCTGCTTGTGAGCATGTGTATGTGTGTGTGCGCATTTGCATGCCGATTTCGCTTAGACGCAGATATAAATCAAAATTCAGGCCGATTGTCGGCATTTGAGCGTGAAAATGTGGCTACCGCACAGCACACAGTGGCAGAAGAAAGATGCCATAAAACGATGGCATAATAAAAACTGGATAAGCGAAGGCTGTAAAACATTTTCGATTCAGCGCGAATGTACAAGTATGTGAAATCGTAAAGGATTTGCTAACATAACGAAAACTTAAAGCGCCAACTTAAAGAGGATTTTCGAGGGCAGTAAAGTACAAAACAAGAACTTGCGACTTTCAAGTTGGTAAAGCCCTCCCGGGTGTGGTTACAAGAATTAGAAAAAATTCACAAAAAATGTTTCGTTTGGCTACATAAAAATGAATTAAATTTAATATATAAATTTTTGGTGACCGTTATTTGGTCTCGATTACGTACCGAAAGATCGCCTCCATAGAAGGGATGTATAACGAATGTTTCGTTGCCGATGTGTATGACGCCGCTGACACCATTGCACGTATGGAAGGCGGCGCTAGCACCAGGATAGTCCTTAACGGTGCCATGGTAATAGCAATGCTCAATGTCCTGCAAAAAAAAGCGAAAGTAGCGATATAGAATAAGAGAGAAATATAATTCCATTAATTTACTATAACAAATGCAAGCAAAATAATTAAAAACGACAGCAAGTGCAACCACAAATCCATAATAAATGAACACGGATAAATAGATGGATAGAGCTTTAAAATGTAAAATGCTTTTATGCAAATTTAATTAAATATAGCAGCATAAATGCTGTCATTGAATGTATAATAATATTTCAAATTTAATCATTTGTAATAATGCGTAATATTATACTATATCACTTTCGATGTGTGGTTAAGCATTTGTGGTTACTAATTGTCCTTGCTGCCGGCAACATTTTGCAATTTTGAATTGAACGATCACATTGAAAAGCATCAATTTTTATTTACTAATTTACTTATATTATAAACATATATACACAAATCAATATATTGTCTTTGACTGCTAAGTCGGTTAGGCTCGGTAAGAATATAATCTACAACAATATGTATTTAAGGCTCCAGATCCAGCAGAGCAATTTATTAACTGCCAAAGCCTTTTTATGCCCTAAATATTGTATAGGTTCACAATTTGAAGAATTAATATCAAATTTAATCTTTGAATACTTCTTAAAAAATAGTTTTTATATTAGTTAACAAACACACTTTTGAAGGCGTATAATTTCCTAGAGGGATAACTGTCACTCTAGCAGCTGTCAAAGTAAACACCTGCTTTTAAGATCTATGTTTAGTATATTTGGCTAATTACCTTTCTGAGATAGGTAGAAAAATCTATCGAATTTCAAGTGCAAATAATTCCAAATGGACTTCCGAAGATATCTTTCATCCACGAATAGTTTCTTAGTTGGATGATTCGTATTCCGAATGCACCCAATAGTGCATACTTGTTTTGCTCATGCTTTTATTATGACGAAAATTTGGTAAGCGATTCATAACAACAGTGGCTTTGTCAATATAATGTCGGCTTAGCTGGTAAAACTGTTTTATAATATTCTCGCTTTTAACTTTTTCTTAAGACTTAATTTTTTCAAAATTGGAATTTAGGAATTTGTTTCCAAGAGTAGCCCAATTCCGAAAGATAAGTTATTTATAACAATGTTATGTTCTTTCGGAAAGAAGAATAATATTATCAATTATATTTTTCGGGCATAAGACGCTAATAATCCTTTAAATAAGATTTGCATACTGAAATTCTCGTAAATTCCCTAAAGTCGTACCAATTGCTGGGAATCTGAATTTACTTAATTTTGGGAATAATCATCTGTCAACCAACACTGAGGACAGAATAATGCTTACCTTAAGATGCTGCACTGCAGAGAATGCTTGAAATAAGTATTAGTCCTTGCAGAAGATTTTGAATAACTTCAAAAATGTGAGAAAATACAGAAGAAAAAATATTGTTGAAGTAAATACTTGGCTTGGTGGCGACTTTCCGGACACTGTCCTAGAAAAATCAAGCCTCAATCATTGGTGTGCCAAGTTTAAATGTGGTGAAATTAGCACCACAGTGAGACGTTGAGGGCAGTGGATGCCTAAAAGTGGTGTTACCGACGAAAACAACAAAAAAGTCACCAAAATAATTTTGGCTGAAAGTAAAGTGAGTTTTTCGAGATATCAGGCACTCGAAAGATATTAACTGAACGTGTACATCACGCATTATTCACGATTATTTGAGTATGAGAAAGTTCTCTGCAAAGTAGGAGCGAGCTTACTTTTGACCGAAAGTAACGACGAGTTGATGATTCAGAGCAATGTTTCCATATATTCAAGTGAAACAAACGTTTGACCTTGCATCAATATTTGATAATAGATAAAACATGCATCCATCATTTCACTCCGAAGTTCAATCGACAGTGATCCGAGTGAACTGCACACGATGAATCCGTTCCAAAGCGTAGAATAACGCAGCAGTAAACTGGCAAGGATATGGCATCTGCAAGTTAGGTACTGTTTCCGAAAAACAATGCACCGTGTCATAAGTCAGTGAAAACGACTGCAAAACTCCATAAGTTGGGCTTGAAATTGCTTCCGCAACCACGGTATTCTCCAGATCTGGTTCCTAGCGACTATTTGCTGTTCTCAGATTTCAAAAAAATGCCTCCAAGAAGAAATGTCCGTAGAATGAAGAGGTGATCACCAAAATTGAGCCCTATTTTGAAGCAAAGGAAAACTCGTATTACATAAATGGTATCCTAATAGTAGGAGGATCGCTATAATCAGCGTATCAGCGTGAAGTCAACTAAGAGGAATAAATAAAACGAACTTTGCAAAAAAGTATGGTTTACTATGGTAGGCCGGGGATTTTTAGATTGACCTGTTACATATACCACTAACTCGACTTCATTCAACTGCAAGAGGTCTCAGAGGATACTTAAATGATATTAAATTGTACAATAGTTCTTATTACCTTACAAAATAATAGCGAGCATGACTATAGCAACAGCTTCCAGAAAAAATAAATAAGTTAAGCGACGAAATAACAAATTCCATAGCAACATTTGTAAGTATTGTAGTATAGTACCCTTATTAAATTAAAAAGTTTCCCATACAAAAATTAATATTGATCGTTCAGTTTGTATGGTGCCTATATCCTATGTAAAGTAGTTCGACATCGAGATCGGTTCTAGCAAATGAGCAAATGAGCAGCAAATGAGAAAATTACTTACAAAACATTATAAAATAAATATCTCAAAAACTGTGGAACTTGTCCGAGTATATTATATACGGACAGGCGGATAGACGGATATTGCTAAATCGACTCAGCACACCAGAGTGATCATTTATACATATACATATGTATATACTTTTTAAGGTTTCTAACGCTTACTTCTGCGTGTTATGAACCTAGTGACCCTAGCTGTTGTGAGAAATTGTTGCGAAATATTAGTCTTCACTACTTTCTTTTATAATTTTATGGTAGTCTTCACGTACATGGCATAGAGCATCAACAATTTTCAATATGTTTATTACATACCCACATATGTATGTGTGGGAGTGTGTGGGTATACATGTTCAATTAGAAATAATGAAAAATCCCTTTGTAGACATTTACCCATACTTGCTTGCATGAAATTAAATTATTTGCCAATCTAATTTCCTCATTTCAATTGGATCTTTGATTTTGGCATGCGGACATGCAAGCAACAGCCACCAACATTCCCATATACCTGCTGACACACGTGCACGGGGTGTGTGGGAGTATCTTTTAATACCCTGCTGCTCATTGCTTGCTGAATGAAAAGAGCAAAGGAAGCTAATAAATATGTATATGTACACGAACATACATGGTTGTGCAGGAGTTTCAACCTACATGTGTTTGCATACGTTTTTCTATGTACATATATGCATGTAAACACTTATGTACTATATGTATGCGCTTACGTTACGAACACCGCCGTCAACGCTGAGAATTTCAGATTTTGTCGCCGGAGCTCTGAGGTAGGTAAAGATCAAAATAAATTCGAAATGAAGTAAGTAAAAAAATACCATATATATATAATACATACATATATATCTCAAATAAATCGAATCCAAATATGTAAAGTAAATATGAGAAAGCACAGCAGCAAGGATAAATGGAAGAAAAACGCTTTGGATTCCTTTTTAATTTAATTTCTCCGCCACTTAGGTTTGCGACGAAAATGCTGCCGCTGCAGCTAACTTGATTGAATATATGTACATATATGCCTACTTGCAGACATATATATACAAAAGCCGCCAGTCGTCGGATTACTTAACTGCTGGTTGGAGAAGAGCTTCAGTTGGGATTTGTGCTACCTACTAACATGATGAAGACTTTCCTTACTAACTTCACATAAAAAACGGTCTAAATACATCTAGGTGTGGCTGTACACCTGCGAATGTTTGTGTATGTGCGTGTGTGTCCGAGTCGCCAGCACAGATTTATAGCAGGCAACTAAACGTTTTGCACACGGCGACCCGATGAACCAATGTCCGAAAGACAAATAGCCAAGTCGGCTGGACAGCGGAGTGGGAAACTCAGCAAGGTGCATATACATATGTATTTTTAAGTGAAGATGTGTGTCGATGTGCTGCTGGGTTGGGTAATAGAGAATCTCTGCCTTCGCATTTGGTGAGATTTGTATATTTGGAAAATATCTTGCATAAGCCAAATTGCAGAGCGACCGCACAGCGAAAGGTAGTCGACTGTCTAGTCACAAAATGATTGCCTAAACACATACTCACCTACATGCAACTATCTACAAGCAGATTTTATTTATTATGTGCATCTATAAGTATATATGTAAACTCACACACAGTCGCAGGTGTGCTTAAGGTTTGAAGTTTTGACTTCACTTCTTTTGTTACCTTTTAACCACCCGTTTCGACAGCAAAACAGAAACGTGCCGAAATATGCTGTTTGCCCCTTCCAATGAAGGAATTCAGGAAGCACACGTTCCATTCCAAATCAAGCATAATTTTTATTCATACGTTTCACTAACAAAAAATCCGCATATGAATTGTAAGTGTGTGCATACAGTTTTTTATACATAGTATGTATATTTTATTAAAGGAAATGACAGCACAAAAGTCGTAAAAAAGGTCTGCCCTTCGAGTTTATTGAAGCGCATTTCTTGAACTCGCATTTTTTTTAGTACACAAATAAATCTAAGAGCCGAGCTTGGTGCTTACTGAAAATAAATGAACTTCAGCCGCACCGAAGCTTTAATACCCTTCACAGCTGCATTCTTATAGCATTAAGAGTGTAAACAGTTCTTTTTCTCGTCATTTTCGGTCAGTTTGTATGGCAGCTAGAGGCTATAGTCTTCTGATCTAAGATTTCACCGTTGCCTTGAACAATAATACATGCCTTTAGTCATCACTCTGTTCATATATGTTCACAATTTAGGTGATCTCCAACGTTTTCCTACAGCTGTTACACACATCGTGGCAAACTTGATATACCCCGTTGAGGGTATAAAAATAAAATACAACGTACATTCAAACACATCTCCAAATGAAGTGACGAATGCTGAATAGCTGTAAAAATCGCACAAACTTGGCTATTTTGCACCAACTTACACTCTATTTCCCTTTCTTTTTATGGCCAGCCAACACTTCACCTACATGTTCGACACGGCGTATACGCAACCCACATTGAATGTGTTCTGTCGCAGCAACTTTAACCGCTTTAAAAGCGCCTGCTTTAATATGCGACGCTGTAAGCGTGTTTTACATACAAGCCCAACAAAACACATACAACTACATGCACACACACGTCTATATAAATATATTTGTATGTATGTGTTTCCCAGCTGCACGCGCAGTTTGGGTATATTTTGTAGATTTGAGTGTTTGTTTGTATATTTTGGGTCTTTGTAGTTTGCCCATCCTGCACGCGTGTTTGCTTTTTGTGTATCACCGCTTCTTTTCAACTCTTGCCTTCGCTCGGCGTTTTTTGCTGCGAATTATTTTGCATTTTACATTTGCTTACACATGTCTGCCCGGGCAGCGGTGCGTGTAAGCATCTAAAGGTCATCAGCTATTCATCAAATTACTGGATTTTCTTATTATTCGTTAAGCCACTGTGGGCATGGGTGTATGTGTGTGTATGTGTGGGTGTATGTGTGTGAAGTAGGGCAGTAGTAAATCTCATGTCAGTCGTATTTGTTATTTAGAGTTGAAAATTTTATTTTATTTGCATGTTTCCAAATATATTTGGCTGTGTGTGTGCTTGCATAATTGACCGTCAATCAAGAAAGGGTTTCTTACTTGGCATTTGTAAAGCTTAGAAATAGTAATTTCATTTAAAATAAAAATAAACTCGGTATTTAGGGTATATTTTTTTATATATATACTTTTAAAGCTAGTCGTGTGCAAAGTAATCTTGTAGTATTGCATTAGAAAATAGCAAATCAGATAAGATTGTATTAAATAAATTATTAAAAAATTTATGCATAAATATAGATAAAGGGACAGTGATTTGGCGTAAATATGGGCTATTTTTCATATTTGAAAGGTTAACCTGACGTATAGCCTTCCAAAGAGGTTTTGTAAACCTAATCGTTATGCTTATGTAGAAATATAATATATGAATATTTATTGTGGTAAACCTTTTCAAAGATTTATCGGACTAATTTCGGTTGCTTTCTACTAGTTGGAGCATAAGATACTTGTTGTAATATGCTAGAGGCGAAGCTACGGACACTGCACTGTAAAACTTCTATAAAGATGTCAGTTTAGTGATAGTTCGAAAAGGGTATACACTGAGCAAAATTTCCTTAAAAAATCACCAAAATAATTAGTTAGATTTATTTGTAAATGAAAAACACACTCAAAAGGGTTTTAGCAAAACTATAAACGCAAATCGATAACTTTCAAAGGAATTGAATAAAGAGAGCCGATATTTTTTTATGAAATAACAAGAAAACTAACTTAAGGAACATAAATAATCATTACCTTAGATTGCATTGATGAAATAGATAACATTTCGATGGACCTCAAAATAGCAATTTCATAATTCTTTTGGCCTAACTGCAAAACTTCGGCAAGCTTCCGTCTGAACTATAGTATTTGTTTGAGATATTATTGCAAGATTGGATCTATCTCCAAAAGGATGCTTTGTGAATAAAAATATGTTTCTGCCAATTAAGACTCAAAACTCCATTGTCGACTACTATTTACGCCGTGGTAGGCGATTTATCAGCTATGACTAAGGCCAATTTCAAAGGTAGAGCGCTCTTTGACATTGCTGCTTAAATAGATAGATGATTTTATTGCAGAAATCGTCGTATTTCAAGAAAAAGAACTCGACAAATGATTGAAGCACATGAGGCCACCAAATATCAGCTATGATTTGGGTGTTTTTGAAAATCTGTTTCATACGCTTTTCTTTGTATAATAGTTACTTCAAACCACTTGTCCTAAATATAGCCCTTTATAGTGGAAATGGTCTCATCACCTATTTCAAATTTCGCTTCATTTTCGCCAGCATTCGGTTAAATTGTCTGCTCGGAGCAAGAGCTGAGATTGTCAAAACACTCTTGTGTTAAATAAATTTCTATCCAATCTGAAGGATTGTTTTATCCAAGACTTACGTGCCAATAGTAGTCAAATATATTTTCGATAAGCTTGTAGCTTAGCTTTCCTCTACATAAGTGTTGGCGACTGAAAATGAACTATAAGATATAGCACGATATGGCTGCCACTTTTTCCAAATAAATGAAGAGTACTGAGAGTACAATTAAGAATGCTCAAAAATTGGAAGGAAAAATTGGTAAGTGATGTGCTTGGAGATCTATGAGGTACTTAAGGTGTTCTGATTATGAATTTGCGTTGAAAAATTTTCCATCACGTAGACAAAAAATTCTATGTGTTAGGAAATTTTGGCCATCATTTTTGAATTTAGATTAGCAGCAGTAATTAAATAGTAAATAATATATATGTATACATGGCCTTATCCATAGTAGTTAATACTAGCTTTTTCAGCAGACCACAGAAAATGACGAATCTTATAAGCAGCTAGCATAAAATAAATAGGCTGCTATAGTTAGATTTATGGACCATTTTGGATTTTACTATCAGTTGAATCTTAAAGACTCTACTCAACCCACACCACCTTACTTAGCAATTTGTGTAAATAAAATATACATTATTTCCAATCAATATCAAGTAATTGTGAAGCTTTGCAAAGAGAAGCAGATACTCCTTCTTCTCAACGGTGCCTCTAGCAATTCAAATCACTTACACGCACAAGTGTATTAATAAATAAAGTAATTGTTTGGTATTTACGGCAAGTGCTCGCACGGCAATAAATAAAAATATGACACGTGCGAAATTTGATATTTATTATTAAATTTCTCTACAGACATATGCTCTACGTGGGACGTGACCTGCTGATATTGCATGGCACTCACCTAAGGGTAGACGATGGGTGTGCTTTTGTAATTTTTATCAGAATATGAGGGCGATGAAATGTATATGCTTATGTATATATGTACAGTATATGATCATTCTATGTATTTACTTATGTGGTTACAAATAGTATCATATCTGTAATATAAGTAGATAGTTTCTAGTGTCGATTAAATTCATCGCCAGACAAATTCGTATATTGGATTCGAATAAGGTAATTTTAGTATGAAGCATGCTATTGTAAGTGTCATAATCTTATCGAGATAGCAGTACGCATCCCTACTTTTGCTGCTTTGTTGTATGCTCTTGTGAATTGGAGCCTCGTTCACATTAAACTCATTCACAATAGTAGTGCAATCACTTTTTAGTGGCAGTGCTTGTTACAGGGTCCGGCACTCGAACCAACTTCAGACCGTTCGCGCAGCTATCGCACTGGAATCAGCTGTTTATAAATTTGCTGAATGACAGTTCGGAGTTTTGGCCACAAGTTACAAAAGCTTTTCGCCAAAAGTGAACGAAAAAAAAAAAGTGATCAGCAATGGAATTCAAACGTAATAGTGTGATTGCTCTATATTTAGCTGGAAAATCACAGTCAGCAATTGTTCGTGAGCTCAAACACCTTAATTTGAAGGTGTTTGTTTATCGCACCATCACTCGTTACAATGATACTGGTAGCATCGCAAAAAGCCATGGAGGTGGTCATCAAAAGACTGCAACGTCACGTGAGATGGTTCGGAAAGTGAAGAAGCGACTTGAGCGAAACCCACGACGAAGTGCCAATCAAATGGCTAAAGAAATGAAAATATCCGACCGCAGCATCCGACGCATATTGAAAAATAAGCTCAGGGTCAAGCCTTACAAGTTCCAAAAGGCCCATGATCTCACACCGAAGCAGCAACAAGTAAGACTTGAGAGAGCGAAGCAGTTGCTTCGCCTGACCGAAAGCGGTCAAATTCCGAACAATGTGTTTTTTGACGAAAAAATTATTCCAATTGAGCAATTCGTAAACACTCAAAACGTTAGGGTTTACTTGACCGACCGCTCATACTAGAGTCTAAGTCATTGGTTGGCCACCAGGAGGCAGCACCCGCCACAAATAATGGTTTGGGCCGCTGTCACCGTAGATGGGCGCTCTCCAATTGTTTTCATCGAGCCTGGCGTCAAAGTAAATGCGACATATTATCGGGAAAGTGTTCTGGAGGCTGCTTTGAAGCCGTGGGCAAACAAACATTTCGGCTGCAAACCATGGACGTTTCAACAAGACTCAGCACCGTCTCACAAAGCGCGAGTGAACCAAGAATAGCTGAAAAACAACGTTCCGAACTTCATTACGACAGCACAATGGCTCTCGAATCCACCAGATGCGAATTCAAAGGATTATTCTCTCTGGGCCATTTTGGAGAGCAAGGTTTGAAGTAAAAAATACACCAGTCTCGAGATGCTTAAGAAAGCCATTGTCCGTGAGTGGGCCAAAATACCAGCAAGTCACATTCGGGCAGCGATTCGATTTTTGACCATCTGAAGGCCATAGTTAAGGCAAAATGTGGTCATATCGAGCAAAAGTGAATTGGCCCTGAAGTTATGATTATTTTCACACATTTTTTTCTTTAAAATAAAAAAAAAATATTTTTCAAACCGAATTTATGGCTTTTTTAATTGGTTACAGGTTCGAGTGCCGGACACTTCGAGTGCTTGTATTGTCTCATAACTTTAGTTGGGAACTTTGTAAAAATCACCCTTTTACTGACTTCATTTTCAGATTAAAAACGCCCTTGATAACTGTCAAGTTCCACTAATGGAATAAATATTTGGAAATGATTGAAATTCTTAAAGAATTTATTTAGAATTCTAAAGCCGCTGAAAAAATCAACAAACTCATCCTAGAAAGCTTTTGAAATTTAAATTTCGTAACGTACATACATATACTTGTATAAAATTATTCCTTAGAAGCCTATTCAATGGAGCCAAGAGCCTGTTCGTAAGCACCCAACACTACATGTCCAGTTGTTTAAATTTTTGACTTCTTATTGAAGTTTTACTGTTAGTTAACGTGAGTTGAAAAACAAAAGGAATTTGAAAACTTTCAAAACAATCAAAGTGATTGTTCTAAATATCTCTCAAAACTTGCCTAAGCTCCAAAAGTGAAGAGATTCGGCTATGTCAGCTCAATAAAGTTTCGTGTGTAATGTATGTATGTACGAACACGATATGATGTTTGTTTTTACGTTCAGAGAGTAATTGAAATTCAAGTTTCGCAATTTGCTACTTCCGCTGTGAAATTCAATCAAAAGTCAAGTGTAAGAAAAATAATCATAACAAGCACGCAATACGAGCTCAGACTCTCATTGAAATGAGCTGGCGAGGAGAGACTAGGAAAATGTATGAAGAAATAGTTTACACCGAAAAATAATTGTGAAGAATAAAGCTGAGTGATGGTATATATGTATGTATACACGCACCTCTCAAAGTTGTGATTATGCGTGTCGCGTGTCAAAAGCTCAGGCTTCAAATAGGATAGCGTTACCGTATGAAAGATGAAACTGTGCGTTTATGTGTGCACAAGAATAAACAGGTAGGTACGTCGCTGCAAATTTCGCATTTCAACCTAAATATTCACGGTAGTATAACTTTTCGCCGCCGCACAACATATTGTTCATCAATTGTTAAGAAACGAGCCACTTTTGCTTGACTTTATTTTAGTAGAAAGATAAAAATAAAACTCGTGAAGACTTCCAATCATATTTAAGGCGTACAAGCCTACTCTTCCATGTACTTATTTATGCCATTACGCATGTGTGAATACTATTTTAGGCTCATAAAGACGCTCCTCTTTTCTCAAATAAAATATTTGATGTTTATATATGCATAGGTGTACTATATGTACAGATTTAGAGTGGGATACTTACATGCCGATTACCATCCACCTGATAACCACTCACATGGTAATGTTTTTGTTGTATATTTGGTGATAAAAGTTGCCTGCAAATAAAATAAATTTAAAAATCTTAGAGAAAAATATTAAAATCTAAACAGCAATAGAGTGTTTCTTAAGCAGTACATAAAGACATTTCTAGCCGATGCAAACTTAATAATAAAGTGAACGGTATTATAAGCTATATACTAATTTATTGAATCAGTTGCAACTCAGATATTACTTTTATAATATTTCATATAAGTATATCCCTTAGCAGACGATAAGTAAGTATGTTAATTCCATCTAGATTGGTGTAAACCAATTCGAGTTATGAGAGAGTTCAAAAAACAAAAAGCGCCTTCTGACCGGCGTTAGTAAGCTTTGGACTACTCTCAAGGATTTGTCCAACCAGAGCCATGCCTTTTCGGACCAGAAGCCAAACGATGGGGTAACAGAAGCCAAACAATGGGTCGGTTGCGACACAGATGAAAAGGTTAAGAGTGGCATCAATAAGGCAAAATCTTCCAAATTCAATGGCCCTGATAGAAAAAACTTGCTGATGCTAAAGCAACTATGCTCGACGAGAGTGAGAGTGAGCCTATTGCTGACCATTCTTCGAATATCTGATGTGTGGAAAATCGGAATAGTGGTTCTATTTCTGAAACCTTGTAAAGTCGCCAGCAAAGGCAATTCTATCGTCCGACAATTCTTCTCACTCCAGTATTCCCAACTTTCACGCACCACCTGAGTCAAGCGAACCACCATCATGGCTTCCGAAAAGTGAACAGCCCCACTACTGCACTTAGCGTCATAAACGCCCAAATTGTTCATAGCCTCAACTTAAAACCACTCAGCGAGAGAACAATCCCCGTGGCGTTGGATTACTTGAGGACATCGAAAAATCTACTCTGCCTCCAGAGTTGAAGAGGTGGACTGTGAACTACCTGGGCAGAACTACTGTTTCGAAGTAAAAACTTTAAGTTGAGACATTCGACCTTTCTCGTTTTTTCGCTGCACGAAACCTAACTCTCTCCCTCACTAAACCCACAGCGATCATATTCACTAACTGGACGAAGGAGTATAGACTTGAACGTAATATTGCAATCGATGGACTTAACCCTAAGATTTTAGGTGTGATATTCGACAGCCTGTGTTCCTCCTCACACGACTGCGATTATTGTCAAAGTAAAGAGACTCAACAAAATTCTCAAGTCGCTAGCCGGTAGCAGATGAGGAAAACACAAAAACTGTACTCCGAACTACTACGGAATGCCTCTTGGTGTCTCCCAACGAATATCTGCACAGTGAGAACCGCATGCTCTAGGTTAAGGAGTATAATGAACTCCTCTTCAAACAGTTTCTGCTGGAGTACTTTCGTAGAAATCGTCCCTGCTTGAAGCGGAACCGTCTCCTAGGAGCACCAAGAGGTCCTTCCTCAACTACGTCGACGACATAAGACAATACGCCGACCAGACTTCAGACGCAACCAACTTCAGACATACGTTGACCGCCATTCCCAGTGGAGCCTTCACCGACTCCCTCTCATTTTAACAATCACCTAAAAATAGGTCGAATCTAATTGTAAATTGCTCACATCACTGCAGTTTTGCTTCTTCTCCTTAAGGAATGGTATTGATGGCTGGTATTTTTGTCTGACCCTAACACGACCCCTAAACAATTTTTTCTTTTGTTTCTTCACAAATAAATTTTCTTTATAATTAATGGAATGCTTGAGGATCGTTTTGTTCACTTTCAGTGAATTTCGTTAATAAATACTCAGAAAAACAGCACTCACATAAAAGTAATTTTAAGCAGGCGAAATAAATGTGCTGAATTGCTGGCAAGTGTTCTCCACTTTAATAGAATTGTCTCAAGTAAGCGTTGAGGATGTTGTGTTAGGGGCTTCGGTAATTACAGTGAATTGCTCAATAGCCCCAAAGGTATGTTTCCGACGACGACACCGAATTTGTGCACAATTTTCGAAACAATTCAAGCGAAACCGTGCAAATGTCGCTTCTAAAAGAATTTTTCAATTCGGAGAAAGTCAAAGCTACTGGCAAGCAGCACAAGCAGACGGGCTAATCAAACGTTTCGTTGATAAAAAGAAGTGCAAATAACCACACACACACACTGGAATGAGCGTGTATTGACACTTTGGTCGCTGGCAGCTGTGTAGGGTGGATTTTTCCAATTCTCACTTACTGTCATCACATCTACGAGTCCGTTTGTCTGTTTGTATGTTTGTACTTATATATGCATGAGCATTCTTCGTATTCGTCTCAGTGGAGCAATTACGACTAAAAGTCTCACAATTTGTAATAGCCAGCCAAGGAGACATACAACAATCAGCGTAAACATGAAAATGGCAATCTGTGCTGCCGCTTTCACTTGCCAACAACTCGTTTGCTCAGTTGCTAGGCCTGATTTGTGACTGAAAAGCGCATGAAATTGAAATCTGATTTTACACAAAATGGCAATGGGGCATGTGTTAGAGGCAAACGCCTCGAAATTTCTGTTTTGGGTTGAGAAATTAAAATTGTTGAAGCTTATGTGCCATTTCGGGAGTTCAATCTTCAAAAAAAATGTTGGCGTCAATTTAATGAGTGAGAACATATAAAGTAAGTGCAAAATTCAAATTTTACTTGGGCAAAGGACTATGGGGTAAGAAAAAAGTGCAAGCAAAATGTCAGCGGAAAATCTTATTATCAAATATTTCTTTCATAACGCACTCTTAAGATTATCCATAACACTTCAAGAGAAACAGTTTTTTTAAATTCTTAGCATTGCAAAAGAATTGTATACCGTAGGCTATCCTGCTCCTTGCTAACCTGTACTAAAACTCGTGGTAATACCAAACTATGTAGTGACATATACAAGTATTTTAGAAGCACTCTTGCAGACAATTCCATTTTCGACTAAGACAGCTCGACGAGTCAGAAGATATCGTGCTCATAGAAGACAGAAAGTTGGAAATAATAATGGTTCTTTACCACAAACCCCAGAATGTGACAATAAAATTGAAAGGTTTAATTACTGCGTCAACTAAAATTTAACTCAACAAATAAAGGAGGACTATGTTCGGGTGTAACCGAATATTTCATACTCTTGCATCTTGCCATGACCAAAGCCAGGAAAATAACTTAAGGTGTAAAACGTAAGCTATAGATTTAGAATAAAAGAAATTATATATAAATATTTATATATATACAATTCCCTGACCGTCATATTAGACAAGTAACGAAAAAAAAAATAATGTGGGAATTTTGGTAATTCGCTGATCAATTTCAAATATTTTCTTATCCAGTATTGTATTTTAATATCCAATTATTTTGACGAAAGTTTGAAGGTCTTATATTAGATATATAGGAGATAGTATTGACTCGTTTTAATCTATTTTTTGCCAATTAAAAGACCACAGGCTAATAAAATGCTTCCCAGGTTTGATCAAGGCTCCTCACATACAATCACCAATCATATGTAGTAAAGTCAACCGACTGTTCGATAATCCTAATATTAGTTATATGGGCGCTCGGTCAAGTTTTCGCCCAGTTTTATCCATTTTTGGTACAAAGATACACAATTATCAGCAAAATATACCCTCTTATTACCATTGAGGTAACTTTCATATTGGCAGATATGTATATGCGGTGTAAAGTCAACCGGAAATTCGAAAATCTTACTATTAGGTATGTGGGAGATACGAAAGGTATTGACTATATTTGTAATACACATACTACAATCAGAAAAGAATTTTCGCTGAATTGCAATTATATATCTCACACATAGACGAATATTTTCTAACAAAAGTCCATTAAGGTACTGTGAACCACATATTGATTCGATTGTGACAAATTTTGGTCCAAAACTAGCATTCTTTAAAGAAATTATTAGTGCAAAGTTTTATATCGTAATATGTATTAATTGTTTATTGATTTGTATACCCGAATGAGAAAGAAACAAAACATATGTGGTTGTAGCTCGAATTCACACATTTTCACACTTTGACATAGGAATGTTAATACAGTGTCAACTACAGAATTTTATTGAAATTAGTGGAGCAGTTCTTGAGATATGGTATTTCACCTAAAGGAAGGC
The DNA here is from genome assembly GCF_016617805.1 of Bactrocera tryoni. Taxonomy (NCBI): domain Eukaryota; kingdom Metazoa; phylum Arthropoda; class Insecta; order Diptera; family Tephritidae; genus Bactrocera; species Bactrocera tryoni. The sequence goes on from NC_052502.1 coordinate 43,901,992, forward strand.
ATCATAGTGCTCTTTTTGAACGCACTAATCAACGCATATCCGTAAAATTCTAAAATGATTGTAGTCTCCATGTTAGTGTGCCACCTTTCTGTCAAAGATAACCCGGTAGTAAAGGAGCTATCTCTGCCGTTGAGGCCAGTGTTGAGTCGAATCCCAATCAGTCGTTTCAAAGTCGTTCGGCACAGTGGGGTCTCTCTTTGATAACAGCATGGCAGATTTTGCTGTTGGATTTTTCTCCGAATCCATATAAGACTGTGTTGATGAAGCCAATAACGATTTTCATCAAAAAATCATCTTCTCAGATGATGCCCGTTTCCGGCATCATGATTTCGCCAAGAAATAAAATTGTCATTATTGGCATCTCCAAAAATTCACTGTTTTGGTCGGATTTCTATGGAAATGAAGAAGGACTTGTCATTGCCATGTTGAAATTGACGCGGACCATCTCTATTTCCAACAAGACGTTGCGCTACCTCAAATTTGGCGGCTTGTTAATTTCCAGTCAAATGACCGCCAAGATCGTGCAATTAATGCCGCTAGATTATTTTCTCTGGTGGTATGTTAAATTAAACGTTTTCCCCAATAATGCATTCAAAAGTTAACTGAATTAAAACTTAATCAAATGTTTTTATACTCTCGCAACAATGTTGCTAAGGAGAGTATTATAGTTTTGTTCACATAACGGTTGTTTGTAAGTCCTAAAACTAAAAGAGTCAGATATAGGGTTATATATACCAAAGTGATCAGGGTGACGAGTAGAGTCGAAATCCGGATGTCTGTCTGTCCGTCCGTCTGACAGTCCGTCCGTCCGTGCAAGCTGTAACTTGAGTAAAAATTGAGATATCATGATGAAACTTGGTACACGTACTCCTTGGCTCCATAAGAAGGTTAAGTTCAAAGATGGGCAAAATCGGCCCACTGCCACGCCCACAAAATGGCGAAAACCCAAAACCTATAAAGTGTCATAACAAAGCCATAAATAAAGATATGAAATTTGGCACAAAGGATTGCATTTGGGAGGGGCATATTTGGACGTAATTTTTTTGGAAAAGTGGGCGTGGCCCCGCCCCCTACTAAGTTTTTTGTACGTATCTCGGAAACTACTAAAGCTATGTCAACCAAACTCTACAGAGTCGTTTTCTTCAGGCATTTCGATATACAGTTCATAACCACGCCCACCTCCCATACAAAGGTTATGTTGAAAATCACTAAAAGTGCGTTAACGGACTAACAAAACACGTCAGAAACACTAAATTTTACGGAAGAAGTGGAAGAAGGAAGCTGCACCCAGGCTTTTTTTAAAAATTGAAAATGGGCGTGGCCTCGCCCACTTATGGACCAAAAAACATATCTCAAGAACTACTGAACCGATTTCAATGAAATTCGGTATATAATATTTTCTTAACACCCTGATGACATGTACGAGATATGGGTAAAATCGGCTCACAACCACGCCTTCTTCCAATATAACGCTATTTTGAATTCCATCTGATGCCTTTTCTGTATAATACGAGTATATACATTAGGAACCAATGATGATAGCGGAATAAAACTTTACAAAAATACGGTATTTGAAAAATATGTAAAGTATAAAATGTTCGGTGACACCCGAACTTAGCTCTTTTTTGCTTGTTAATTTCTAGTCCCGAAGCTCTTAATTAAAAACAGACCCAAAGAACGGACTTAAAAATATAAAATAAATAATATTTTGTATTTTAACACAAAATTAGATTAAAAATTCAAAAATAATTAATTCTTTGAAAGTTTAGATTATTAAATTCCGAGATTGGAATATTTATTGTGAAAAAATGTGTATCCATGATGACAACGATTCATAGGGTAAGTCAGAGTAACTAACTGTATTTACTACTTTTCCACATATTTACCTGTATATCTAATATTAGTTAGCTTTGATCAACGAAGATACTAATCAGATAGATAAAAGTAATTCTTACATAGAAAAAAGGAATACTCTTTGGCATGCATATAATTGATAGCTGCGGTTGCCAGTCAGAAGAATATAAAATCAATTGCAAATAGCAATTTCATGTAAATAATTACAACTACGTTTATGTATATTTATACGTAGTAAATATTAGCTCTTAAAGCAAATAATTGAAGAAACAAGTTATATTGTATTTACATATATATATATATATATGTATATAATACAACAAATTTGCAAAACTTTGGTTTAATAAAACGCCTACAAAAAGGAGCTTAATACGAAGAAGTCAATATGTAATTTAACGGTTGAAGAAATATTTTTCATTTAAACTCTCCTTATGTATGTTATTATGTACACTTATACTTACATACGCTTATGTAGTTATGTATGTACACCTGCTAAGCTATTAATCTATGCAAATCAATTAAATTATTATATTTTCCATTTGCGCACTATTTTAAGGATTTTGTGGCTCAAGAGTCTATGTTCACATAAAACAAATAAACAAATAATTTCATAAAATATTCTCACAAATTAAGCTTAAGTGCTGAAAGTTTTAATTAGATATTTGTACAATACATACACATATGTATAAATATATGAATCAGTATAATATTGTACATATATAGCCATTTATAGCTCTTTGTATATACCTTAAGCTGTATGTTGTTCTTGTAATTTTTTTAATCTAAAATCCTGCCGAATTATATATAATTATTCAATTCGATTATTTTTCAGTTGGAAATTAAAAAGACATTAATTCACGAACTTATAGTATGCGATATAATTTAGCAAAATTTAATTCATGTAATTGTATATACAAAATTCTATTCGCACTTATATTTTCCTTTTCATCATCAATAATTTATGGGATTGACTCAGTTCGCAAATTATAATCTTTCATTGAAATAGTAATGTATGTTTGACTTCATCTAAGCCTTTTTCATATATCAGAAATACGCATTTGAAAAATTTTGGTCTTTTCAATATGTAATTCGGATATGAATCAATTTCGGCCATTGCCCGGTTTTGACCTTTGGTATCTGCTTTAAATTTAAGCTAAACTCTCCAGTAAACACTAACCTGAAAAATTACTGAGCAAACAATAAACGATACATAAAGAGAAAAGCGTCGATGTTTTACCTTTGCAGATCCGGTATATTCGAAAATTTCAAAGGTTTGACAGTACATGTAGATATACATCTATGCTTTATAAAAACTATAGAAATGTGTACATGTGTACACTTGCGATCATTATAACTTTAAATTTAAAAAAAATCTCTGAAAATCAAGTAGATACTAAAACTTTAATAATAATTAAGTTAATCAATCGTCGCTGGCTTGTTGGCATAGACCATAGATGGATATAGTCTATCGCCGTCAAATCGCACGACCGAGGCGGCCAATAGACTGTGCCATTCGCAGTGTGGCTTGTAGCGCCAACCTGTTGAAACCACATATCGTCCAAGTTCCTATTATCCATTTCGAAAGTATTCAGTTATCATTGATAGCGATTCCCATTCACAGTAACTTGCCGGTTTTGATCATCATGGAAGAAGTACCCCCCAAAGACGCCACCGGTCCATAAACCGCACCAAACTGTGACTGTCTGACCAATAGCGCATGTTTTGCTTATTGACGAGGCAATTCAGCCAGAAATATGCTTCGTCGCTGAAGATGATTTTTCGATGGAAATCCGGATTATTTTCAAGTTGTTGCTCAGTCCAATTCACGTACACACGCCGACTCTGGTGGTCAAACGGCTTCAGTTTTTGCGTTAATTTGATCTTGTTAGAATGTAGGTCAACATCTTTTCGCAAAATTCACCATAACGACGTCACAGATGTGCCCAACGCTTGAGAACGACTCGTAAGAGACTGATTTGGGTCTTCCGCAATTAGTGCGCTAGCGGCAACAATACTCTCGACTCTACGGAAGTGCCCATCTCACTGGCACGGGAACATTTTGTACTGTGTCTACGGATTCAAAATTTTCCATGATGGAATGTTTAACCTTACTGAAAGAAATGTCAAAAGAGCGGGAAAAATGTGGCGTCGTTTGCTGTTCCTATCGGTCTATTTCTGTAGCATCCCTATTGAAAAGCCCGTTATAAGTGAGGGCTTTAAAAGCTTATATAAGGGAAGAGATGCAAAATCTGCACCAAGTGGATTTAAGTGTCAAAATCATGCACCGACGGCTTTGTGGGTTTGCGTGGGAGACTTCCGGCAAAAAGCCGCAAAAAATTATAACTGCACAACTTTCTTGGCCTAAAAGTACCAAAACTGAGATCAAAATTATATGGACGATGAATTATATGGTATGACGCAAGCAAATTAAATTTGTTACGTTCCCAAAATTTGCTTTAAGTGCGCTGTTCAGATAGTGAGAGGTTGAAGGTAACTTGTGAAGTCAAGAAAATTTAGTTTCCTCAAAGACAAATGATTTGGGCCTGCTTTTCATAGCATGTTTTTGGACCACTACACCTTGTTGTGGAAATAATGAATATAAAATAAGAAAAACGTTAACTTCGGCTGCACCGAAGCTAATATACCCTTCACAGGTGCATTTCTTTTAGTAACTATGTGTTCAGTTTATATGGCAGCTATATGCTATAGTTAACCGATCTGAACAATTTCTTCGGAGATTACATTGTTGCCTTAGAAAATAATCTATACCAAATTTCGTGAATATATCTTGTCAAATGCAAAAGTTTTCCATACAAGAACTTGATTCCGATCGCTCAGTTTGTATGGCAGCTATATGCTATAGTAGTCCGACATCGGCAGTTCCGACAAATGAGCAGTCTCTTGAAGAGAAAATGACGTTTGCAAAATTTCAAAACGATATCTTAAAAACTGAGGGACTAGTTCGTATAAATACAGACAGACGGACAGACAGATGGACAGACGGACATGGCTGAATCGACTCAGCTCAATCAACATACTGATCAGTTATATATATTTTATTGGGTCTCCGACGCTTCCTTCTGGGTGTTACAAACTTCGTGACAAACTTAATATACCCTGTTCAGGGTATAAAAATATGCGACAGTGGTTGACAATTTTGAGTACCCACAACTGAAGAGCATTTTTTCATACGGATAGCCTAACCTTCCTGGATGACTCAACGCCATGGCATCGTGCAAAATAGCTAAGTTTAGATTGGAAACTAATTTTCTAGAAAGCATCTATACAATAGTGATGTATGTATAGTCGACTTAATCATATCCGTCTTCCCGTCTTTTAGTCGATCAAAATCAAGATAAGTAACTTGTTATACCTCCCTATTGCTAAAGAAATGTACTTAGTAAAATGTAGGTATTATAGCTTCCGTGCAGCCGAAGTTAGCTTTTTTATTGTTTTTTATATAAGAACCTATTTTTTTAAATTTTTGTGGTGACACTTAATTTTTTAATAATCTAAAGTTGTGGGCTACTTTTAAATCATCAAAATATAAAGTTGTAACATGAATTATAACCACACTCTTCAAATAATTTTACATTTCGTAAGCCCTTAAAACGTAACAATCAAAACTAACAAGGTCCTCACCCAAATATCAATTAACCAAACTACATTTCGATAACAATTTAAATGTTATTAGCTCTCCAAATATAAACTTATGCCTTCAGCTCGAAATTCGATGGAAAAACACATGTTTTTATTCCAACACGCAAGCCAATTAAATTCATTTAGCAGCATCCAACACTTTTGACCTTATTGCCGGAAAGGACGGGCGCACATTCAATGCATTGTTGACAGAGTAATAATTGAATGGGAGGCGTACGCTTCCACTCTCCTCGCCGTTTAGTCTTGAGCACCAGAGAGTTGGCTTTCAACGCGCTGTTCATTCACACGTACTTAAGCACATGTGTGGTACATGTTTGTATGTGCGTCTGTATGCTATATGTGAAAGGCTTGGCCAAACTTGCACTCCAACAAATTCCAATTGCTGAAATACACAAGAGCAGGTCCTTTTTGGCCTTTCGAGCTGAAAGTGCCAAGCAAGTGACCGGAGAAACGTACGAGTGTACGAGCATGATGAGACCTTCGTCCCCAAAGGTCTTAAGACATTTTTAATTAACCGAGAAGGCATGCGAAAACAATGCTTTCCCTCAAGATTGCTCGCCTCACAGAATGCTCGGCCATCTATGAGCGTGTTTGTACGTGTGTGAGTGTGTTAGCAGCAACTATTCCTTCTTGTGAAACATCTAGGCTTCGCCTTAGTTCTATTTTCGGCAGTTTATCCATGCAAACAATTCAAGTTGAATCCATATTCTTAGACCAACATATTTGCATTGGTTGTTTGTGTTGCTTTATGCTTATGTTTCAGCAAAACTGTTAGCCTACATTTTGGGGAGGTAGCTGTTAATTTCCTGCTTAAGCACACATACCAAACAGCATGTGTTGAAGTGCCCCTTCCACATGTGTGTGTACATACACATTCAATATTTGCACAAAGGAATATGCTTAAGCGTATAGCTGAAATGCGCAAATATACGAAATTTATTTATAAATGAGTATATGTATATATGTGGGAGGCTGTTGCAGGCACATATGCATGCAAACATATTTAGTGTGAGTGAATAGTGGGAGTATCTGGTAGTGACTTATGGCAGAGCATAGGAGTGAGCAAATACATAGCTCACAATCCATACGCACCCACGCCCACATATATTCTGCCTACAAAAATAAATGCTTATAAACTAATATGGCCACTTATGTGCTTATGCGCTGGTCACGTATGTGCAAGTGAGCTTGGAGAAACAACAGCAACATTCACTAAATTATTCAATAATCAACATTGCAGACAAGTGTTCGAGACAATTGAAGAGCTCCGTTATTTTAGGGTACAAGTGGATTTGCTCATACTCATAATTTTTTGGTTAGGCAACTAAGAACCGTTTTTATTGAGTTGGCATTTGTATGTTGTTCTGCAAAACTAAGTAATTCCTTCATTCAAATTGAGTCCTAATACGAAGAATTTCTCTGAAGTCTGACAAATGCCTCGGAAGTTGTTTTCGAGATAATTATCGAAAATAACTTATATTCGTTAAAGTTTGCCGAGTTTTTCTAAAATTGGCCAAAAGTGCTATAAAAACATGGTTAAGCTCACCAGACCTCTCCACTAGTTCCATTTCTCTGATTTCTGGGTTTGTGAACAGCTCTGACAGCAATTATCGAAAGTCTCGATAAAAATTTAAAAGGTTAGAGAAAGCTTATGATTACACTTAACTTAAAAATCTAATTTGTTATTATCTTTATTATTTATTATTATTATCTTTTTGATGAAGATAGGAGGAAGTTGTAAGATAGAATTTCGTTTGTTCACGTTAGATATTATAATGGTTTTATATACATCTTTGTTATATGTTCGACCCAGGTGTTCTTCGTATTTTTGTATGGTGTACTTGATTCAGAAAAATGGGGGGCTTAGAAGCCTTAAAACATTCAATATGCTTCATAAATAATTTCCAAACAACCTCCTTTAAATTAGAGCACGAAAGTTTAAATATTGAGCAGCATATTAATAATTTTTGTATACCTTACTTATGAAGAAATACATGTATGTAGTTTCGCTTGGGATTCCATATAGATTTCAAAATCAGCTAATGATATGTGTGTCCTTAATTACATTTTTGTTTTTTTTTGTGAAAACCACTATAATATGCAGCTGACATACAAACTGAACTATCAGGGCCAAGTGTTTGCACTTTACGTCGATATCTTAAATTGAAAGCCTACAAAATACAGCTTGTGCAGGAACTGAAGCCGCTCGACTTTCCCAAGTGACATCGCTTTGCTCTATGGGCTTATTTAAAAATCCAAGGAGATCCGACGTTTTCGAGCCAAATTTTGTTCAGCGATGAAACTCATTTCGGGCTCAATGGGTATGTAAACAAGCAAAATTGCCGCATTTGGGACGAAGAACAACCTGAAGAAATTCAGGAGCTGTCATCTAATCCGGTGGAATCATTTTTCCATATTACTTCAAAAAGCGCGGCTGTTATCGCGCCATGATCACAAACTATTTGATATCTGAAATTGAAGCTCGTGACATTTGGTTTCAACAAGACGGCGCCTCATTGCGTAAATAATGGATTTATTGAGGGAACACTTCAGTGAGCAGATAATTTCACGTTTTGAACCGGTCAATTGGCCACCAAGATCGTGTGATATCACACCGTTAGACTTTTATCTGTAGGAATATGTAAAGTGTAAAACGGACAATTCCGCTTCGATTCAGGTCTTGAAGCAAAACATCATGCCTGTCACCAGTCGAAATGCTCGAACGAGACATCGAAAATTAGATTGAACTGATGGACCATATGAGGCGTAGTCTCGGCCAATATTTGAAAGGGATAATCTTCAAAAAATAAAAGGCAAAGAATGTTTTTTCGAATGATAATAAATAATCCCCAATAAATTTTAAGTTTCTGTGTTTTTTCTTTAGTAGTAGTAGTAGGAAACCTCGAAATTGATCACTCGTTAGCTTTAGTATTGATTTTAATAAATTTGACTAAACATGTGGGAACTAGATTATGTTAATAAAGAAGAATGCGAAGGAGGAATAATGCTTTTGACTTAATATTATATATGTGTGTATTATTCTATATGTCTGGGATTATTATTTGTTTACACTCTTATTACATATGTATAATGGTTCTCGTTTTTCTAACAAACCTTTTGTCGAATATTTCGGTCAGTGTTTAAGTTACACAAGGTGCATGCCAAAGTAAACAGGACTTTTTCAATCTAGCGCCCCCTGGTAGCGCCATCTATATGTCGACTGGTGCGTTAGAATCTGCTGTCTTTATCGGTGCGAAAATGAGCTTCGAACAAAGAGCCAACATTAAATTTTGTTTTAAAATTGGTAAAACTTTTACCGAAACGTTTCAACTTGAAAAAAGTTTATGGCGTTGATTGCCTATCCCGTAGCAGAGTGCACCAGTGGTTTCAACGTTTTCAAAGTGGTCGTGAGGATATAAATGACGATCAACATGTGGGCCAAACAAAATCCGTGATCACCGGAAATTCCATCGAAACTGTGCGTGAATTCATAAAAAATTAGCCGAAATGATAATTTAAATTCATGGAAATGGAATTGAATATTTCCAAAACATCAATTTATCGCATTTTGGCCGAACATTTGGACTTACGAAAGGTGTGTGCTGGCATCATACTGGCGGCCATACCGGCCTAAAACACTCGTTCGACATGCTTTTGGAGCGTTCAAAAAGCTGTACTGAAACAGAAGGAGACTATTTGGAATAAAATAAATTGATCTAGCCGAAAAATCATTTGTCCTGTTTTCTTTTTTTAAAGACCTGTTTACTTTGGAACGCGCCTTGTATATATACAAAAGACAAATAAAACTACTGTGGTCAAATTGAAAGGTGAATTTTGTCCATTTCATCTCCTACAAAGTAATCCTCTTCCGCTGCAATACACCTATGCCAACGAATTTTCCAGTCATTATAGCACTTGGAAAAATTCTCCGTCGTGATGGCCATCAGAGCCTTCTTCGATTCAGCTTTTATATCCTCAATTGAGTCAAAACGGTGTCGTCGGAGTGGTCATGTGAGTTTGCTGAATAGCCAGAAGTTTCACGAAGGTAAATTATCGCACTTCTTTGTTCAATTAATTCAGCCATTGTAAAAATCGAAGAATTCACTTTTAGAGCCTCATAAAACCACGGGTATCTCAAATACTAATGAATATTTTGATATTAGATGTCACTAAAAGCACTACCAACACGCGAAGTATAAATTAAAAATTCACCTTTCACACCTTGATCACAGTAGTGGAAAACAAATTTCATACAAATTTAGGTTCATAATTCGAAGTTTTTTTGTAAATTATGGTGATTCGACTTAGCGAAGTTCAACTCTATACAAGTATATAATTGCTTCGATTCCAAATCTCTGGTTGACGGTTTGCACTTGAATATATTTCATTAGCTTTGATTCTTGTAAGTTTGAAGAGTATAAATAAAATGTTGAGTTGCACTCGAAATTAGCGCCTTCTTACTTGTGAATTAAATTATTCTGAAATATTAAAATTTATGAAGAAATGCCAGAAGTAGATCAAGAGCAAGAAAAATGATAGGTTGTGGAAAGAAAATCTAATAGAGAAGGGAATAGATATTTGGTTGAAAGATTCTTTGCAAATTTGCCTAACGTTTGGCTTGTAGTAATCCTGCACTTCTGTCGTTGTCAACTCATATTTAACTCTTAGTCAATCGTAATCCACGGTACATCTTTTGATATAATACTTGAGGTGATATGAATGTCTGCTATCGTTTCTGTCAGAAACTAGACTGCTTCAAAAACATATTCGTTAATACAAAGTATTGCATCCAGACAGCATAAAATAAAACCACTCTTCTTAAATTTTAAAAAGTTAAGTTAAAAAAATAATCTGCAAAATTTTACGAATTTTTTGAGTAGTTTTTAGTAGTTTCGATAAGAAAATATGTCCTATTGATTAGGAAAAAAATAACCACCACACACACAGCCATTACAAATATTTACATAGAACGCTTTAAATACAATAATAAAAGGCAATATTTTAGCGATGTGGCCTAAGCCGGCACCCTACAACAAATAAAAGTGATTTCTTGTTCTATTATTACTGATATAACAGCTTAACTATCCGACCTATCCATAAATCAACACATAAGAAGACTGGAAAGTAAAGGTACGGTGGCCTTAAAAGCTGAAAGTTAATGTATATATATTTTATAATTATTTTGCGATAATAAATAGATAATTTAAAAATAAAATTGAATTGACTGAAAATAAAAGCACATAATAGATATTTAACAAGCGCATTAGGGCTATATTTACCGATAATTAAAACTATAGCCAAGGCTAATCGCGGGTGAAAGCTCACCAACTCGACCACCAACAATCAAATAAATTTTATTGCGCTTTTCGATGACAGTAGAACTACAAAGCACTCAATTTGTGCCGCAAAAATGTTTATGCGCAAATTTTCAATATTTCGGCAAATTTAGTTAACCGTAAATGCGATGCTAAAATTTAACAACTCAATTAAAAGTATTAAAAATGCGATAGTCAGCCAACCAAAGCGGCGTAGATAGGCGTGGTGTTTTGCTAATAAACAACCGTAAGCAAATAAACGCACACAAGCACAGAGCTCCTGAGAGGGTGCGTGTGTATGTATGTAAGCACACTATTAACCCGGTTATGGGCGTACAGTACAGCTCATTTTTCGTGCTCATTTAAATTTTAACCCCAGCGACCTGATAATAAAAATATCAAAAAAATAAAAATAAATTGTAAGTGACCCCGTAATTTAGTGCCGCCGCACACCGGTCCGCAACGACCGTCGGCATTTTATGATTGTAATTTATCAAATGCGTGCAGCGCGTGCGGACGGGAGGGAGCGGTGTATGCAAAGCACAAGGCATTTTGTACTTGAAAAGTAAAGGAATTTGCAAAGCAGGCGAAACAGACGAAGCGAGCCTATCTAATTTATTTGCGTTAGCCGAATTACGACGTTTCTCAGTTCTCTTATAAAATGCGTGTGGAAGCGTGCGGAGTCGAAGTCAGAATTGTGCGCGCTCATGTATTTTAATATGTATATACTTTAACCACAATGTTGTTGCTTAAAATTTATTTTATATTTTTTTATATTGTTCTTCAGTGACTAAGCCCAACGTCGACTCAGCACGTGGCAAAAGAAAGGAAAATATTTCAGAATTTTATTGTCATTTCCTGCTTGGGTTGGAGTTTCCATTGCGGTTGGCCGAAAATAATGAAGAAAAGAATTAATAAAATTTGTAGGTTAGGTCAAATAATTCACGTTGATTTTGTTGTCCCTTTTTACTGCCTTTGCGCTAAAATTTTATGTTCGCGCATAAATAAAATTAAATATTCTTCCCTCCTTTGCGCTCACATGGCAACTGTTGACTTCATTTTTGCAGCTTCTTCAACTTTAACCTTTAATGCTTTACTTCATTTATGCAAAATATAAAAATGGTTTTTTCGTGATCTAAACCAAGGAATACCCTGTGCGAAATTTTTTTGGTCCCTTAGAAGTCAATTAATGCCCTTTATATAAGGAATACGAAGCAGTATTATACAAACATCGGCAGACGATGAAAAGAAACGAAAATACGAAAATATTGAAAATACGTTCGTGTGATTGTTTCTTAGGAAATTAACACAGATTAGGGATATTCCTGTATAGTAATTTGAAAAAAAAAAACGGAATTTTTTTTTAAATTTTTATATTTTACTCGTAATGGATCCTTCAAAGTCAAAAAATGGATTTTCCAAAATGAATTTTTGAAATTCTGGCCGAGTCAAAGCCTAAAGTTACAGAAATATTTTTTTTTTAATTTTTATATTTTACTCAAAATGGATCCTTCAAAGCCAAAAAATGGATTTTTCAAATTGAATTTTTGAAATTCTGGCCGAGTCAAAGCCTAAAGTTACAGAAATAATTACTTCCGATGACAGTATTCTTCTCTGCAAGGAATAATAATCATTTCAGTGTATTCTTCTTCTCCTAAAATGTTCCACCCAGTTGCAGTTGAAAGTGAGGTTAAAATTTTATAAATGAAAAATTGAACGATTTTTCTGGCTCCACAATAATCTTTATTTTTAACTACAAACGCGAATGTCCGGACAGTTAAAAAAAGAGAAAGTCCGAAATGCGTGTGTACGAAGAGCTTGACAAGCTGGCCGACAGGTGATATGCTCGAAAATTCTACGAAAAATGCGGCGACTAACAAAACAGGATAAGCCTCCTCAACATCGCATATAAGGTTCTTCGATGCATATTGTGTGAAAAATTAAAGCCTCCCGTCAACAAACTGATTGGACCTTATAACTGTTGACTTAGGCCTGAAAATTCAGTAACTGACATGTTATTCACTAAGCGCCAAATCTTGGAAAAAATCTGTGAAAAGAGGATCGACACACACCACCTCTTCGTCGATTTCAAAGCTGCTTTCGACAGCACGAAAGGAGCTGCCTTCATTCCGCGATGTCTGAACTTGGTATCCCGCAAAACTAATATGCGTGTAAGCTTAGGCTGAGCAACACCAAAAGCTCCATCAGGATCGGAAAGTACGACCGGACCTGTACGAGCCGTTGTACGATACAGTTGTCGCACTTGCGACTAAGCTCCCGCGTCACTATTGACAGTCATAACTTCGAAGTCGTAGTTAATTTCGTCCATCTAGGGACCAACATTAACAGCAACAACAATGTCAGCCTGGAAATCCAACACAGAATTACTCTTGCCAACAGGTGCTACTTTGAACTGAGTAGGCAATTGAGAAATAAAGTTCTCTTTCGTCGAACAAAGATCACACTCTACAAGTCACTCATTATTCCCGTGCTATTTTATGGATCAGTGGCATTATAGCTCAGCGAATTACTCCAGCTCTGAAAGTATTCGACACAGTACCCGCCGGGGTACACCGTTAGGAAGATTAAGTGGAGAAGAACCTGGCTATACTTGGAATCTTCAGTTAACTCCAAACATCGAAATGGAAGAACGACTGGGGCGCTGTCCACGTCAATAAAAAAGAAGAAGAACGCAAGTGCCCGATACAGAATTTTCCAACAGGGTAGCTACGCTGCGAAGCTGTGCAGCCCTTGACATGTTAATGAAACCTTTTAAGCCTAAAGATAATATTACAAGTATGCTTAGCAATTGCTAGCAGTGCTTCTGACTCCTGGTCTCAGTTAGCAACACTGGACACATGTTACAGTTATCTCCATTTTATTACGAAATAAAGTAAGACTTTGATGTGCGCTAAACTATGAACTCGCAAAGCTACCGTAACCGTCTCAACTGCCATTGTGTGAGTGTGTGAACTATGCTTTTTCGGCTAATCGTTTGGTTTTCAATTTCACTGCTGCCAACTTAAGTGCCGCAAGTAACAACACACTACTGCCATTACCACCACAACTACATAACAACTGTATAATGAATGCGACTTTTGCGTAACAACAGCAACTACAACAACAACAACAGTGTAGTCAATTAAATTTCGCTTAACGCGTCTTAAGTCGCTGGCAACAGCTGCTACTTGACTGGGCCGCCACGAACCACCACTCCCACCGGTTGTAATGAATTCATGACTGACCTAAGTAGCCGTGCTCAACGAAACTTCCTGTTAAGCTTACCGAACTCATCCCGCTCCACTGACATCCTGCCAGCATTCCTTCGCGTTTGCCCGTCTCCGCTCGCGCTAAAGCGAAATTAAGTCATATAATAAAAAATTTCGCTTTATCTGCTCATTTAACATACTCCAAAAGCTTATACAGCGCACATAATGCTGTTGGACGCACATACACATACATACATACATACAGATCAAGACCCATTTGTTTCTCTTCCAGTTTAAGTTGAGTCTTTGTAGTTTCACGCTTTTTGATTATTTCTCTCGTGAAATTTTTCATTTCACTTTTATATGTAAATCGCATGCGTTTATTTGTGCTTTTATTGCGCCTATTTATTTTGATGAGCCCTCTCAAAAGGGCTTGTCTTCTGCGTGTGTTTGTTTGCTTTCAGTGGTAAATCCATTGCTGAGAGGTTTTTCAAATGTTCTTTAACCATTTTCCGCCGAATGCAAGTTAAATTGTTCACTTGCCTTGCATTAAAATCTGGCGCTCAATCGCCGGTCGCTTGGTTACTAATCGTGTACCGTTATCGCTCTTTCGAGTAAGTCGCAATTGTTCTTCCTCGTTTTACTTTCAAGTGGCTAATTCGTTAAGAAGAATTGCTCGAAGCGTGAATAAAAAGTGGCAATTTAATTTCAAATTATACTGATCGAACGTCCGACAGGAGCTGTTCAGTTGAAAAGTACTCGTGAATATTTCTCTTTAAACTTGATCCACGTTTTGGTGCACAAGTATGGCTTGATTTACTGCGTAAAACCTTCAATCAGTAAGCTTAGCCTATCGTTATTTATATAAGATTTCGAATAGATTTCAAATTCTTGAAACAAATGACTGTCTGTTTTCGGTATAAATATATCATTATATTATATATTTACTATGTATGTATGTGAAATGTATGGTATATAAGCAATATAAAATAGTCAAATACGAATGATACGCCCATGAAATGGTCTGTCATCGCTATTACAATCTGTTCTTTTTCTTCTTGATATCCTCTCTAGATTAATTTAGTTTAATCTAAACGATATTCATCTTCACCGAGAGGATTTACAGTAGTTAACGCCACTTTTACACGATTCTTCACATTATACATTATACTTCGTTTTACTGTTGTTAGTATTAGCAACCACTTTAATTCCCCTTCTGTCCCTTCATCAAACAGGTTCTTATTGCACAATCGGTGTAAATTCTAACATTGACTGAATCCCCTTCCACTACTTCTCATACAAGAACATTGTCACTGAGTTCAATTGGAGAAAGCGCTTCGAAATCTAAGCGAGAATATTTTGGAGATTTTGCGAACAATAAAAATAGATCGATATATGTAACGATAAAAAGTAAGTAAACTTTTCTTTTGATTGGTAGTGTATTTACGTGGCGGGTCCGAAAGCCAACCCTGGGGAGAGGATGTTTCATTTTTTCTTTTTTCTCACTTTATCTTAACTTAAAACG